>NC_051160.1:91209204-91358053 GCF_013339745.2 Dermacentor silvarum
CACATTTGCGTTATTGTTGGCCACTTGTGTGTGCCGAGTGTACTCTTTATACATTTAACTCCACTAGCTATGTTCCCTTTACTTTGGCGGCTGATTTCTTTTGTTTTAGATAAGCCAAAGAGCCCAGATTCTCTTCAGGAATTATATTTATTCATAAAGTCAGAAATGAGATGCAGACAATACCTCCACTGCTCTCTCCCCTAGAGGAGGGGGTGCGTTTACGAAGTGTGCCAACGATGACCAATATTTTATTTTTCAGAATTTTTGTAACACTGGTGCTGGACTGAGTCCTAACGGCCAGTTTTCTTTTTTCTTTCCTTAAGTCAAAAAAATTTAATTGATTTTGAAGTTGACTATTACAGTCATTTACATGTTTCACTTGTATTACAGTACAAATACTTAGTGCTAAGGCTTCTTAGTGCCATGACCTTTTTCCTTGACTGTTTTTGGATGGTTTCACAATATTTCCTGATGTTCATTTGCGCGCACATTGTTTTTCAGGCACCCGTTTTATAAAACTCAAGAAGGCAGCTGCAAGGAGAAAATGGTGTCTAGGAGCCAGCTCAGCACGACTTCACATGGTGCAAAGGAGCGTACTCCAAAGCATCAAAATGTGTTGCCATGCAATTTGGACTAGAAAACTAAAATGTGGGTATACTGGGTGTACCATGTAACTAAATGGCATGAAAACTTTCAAAAGACAGTATGTCACACAAAGATGAAAGTTTCGAATGTTTTTTACATGCGCATGTGACTTTGTCAGATTCCTTTCGCATCTGCATTGGGCAGACCATAAGGTATTTTAACAAGTGCCGCAATGAACACCAATGAGTTATTAGGGCAGCAATGTACTCGCATTTGACAGTGCACTAATGTAGCAGGAGATGGTGCATGCGCTTTAGCCTGCATCACGACCAGGTAGCACACGAAATTATGGAAGCATTCAGCAGAAAAAAATCGCAAAGCAAGATGTACCAGCCAGCCTCCATTGTCATCATCGATGCCAAAACGGCACTGCTAGAATGAAGATAAATGTGTGAAGTGGTGTTCTTTGCTGGTGTGGCCTTTTCTTTTTCTTTGCTTCCTTGCATTACTCCTTTGTGTGTCTGTGCGAATATGTGCCATGTGTTAGTAATGAAACGGAAAAGATTGTTTTACAAGCAAAAATTCCCACTTCCCTGATCAGATCATTAGAATATGCATCTCTACGAAATGAACAAACTATCATGTGATGTCTTATGAGAAAGAAAATTACGCAATAGACAACAAGAATACCGCAACAGTTGTGAAATGCATCAGTGCGCTGTGGCAATAGCTGTCTACGAAATACAGTCCGTGAGAAATCGCGATGGCACGATCCCGACAGCACCAGGAAATTACTTGCATGAGGACGCCAAGAGTGAAGTCGAGCTTTTTGCCAAAAGACTACCAGCTTTGGATCCAACCGAATGGGAGCTATGTTACGCCTTCACTCCGAGCGGAGATAAGTGTTTTACAACCACGGCAACATGCGCGTTTAAAAAAAAAGGAGGTACAGCCCATGCATGAATAACTATGTGGAATATTATAACCAAAACTAGACGGTGCGGCTTTACACGAAAATATACAGCACATTTCTAAATATACTGTATACTCTCAGTCAGGAGCATCCATACGCTACATAGGATGTTATCAAACGAGCTGCTGTCTTGAAAGTAATTTGCGCATGAAAAAATTTCCTGTGCAAATTACTTTATCAGCCACATGCCTAGCAGCTCATCTGATAACCTACGGTATATAAGTACACGAGTTTAGTGCTTGAAATGCGTTTTCTGACCAGTAATGTGGTGCATCTTTCTCTTCAATCGTAGTGCCAATACTTCGCGAGTTTGCGCATGTTTGTTGTTTGTTTGATTTTACATTGTGTACTTTCATTTTTTAAATGTTGCCAATTGAAAATAAAAAAATATTTCTCACTGCATTAGCGATGAAATGTTAAAGAAAATGTTTATGTATTATTGCAAGATGTGTTGTAAAGTTCATGAAAATCTGTGTAATCGAATATTATGTGTATCTATGTTTTTCGAAATCTTACTCAGTTTGCCTTGTGACTGTTTGATCAATAAAAATGTTTACCTTTGAAGAAAAATATGTTTCATTCGAGTGACTCGGCGACTAAACATCAAATCTAATTCACCAAGCAGGAGTGCAGGAGCTCCTTATGAAGGAATCAAATATCCCCGACATGTAAGTGTTGTGAATTGCCTCTGATGTGACCATGGCACTGCATAGCGAGTGCTTTCACACAACTGGGAGGAGTATCAGTACTCTGTCTGAAGGAGTACAAACACTCTATTAGGAGGAGTACAAGCACTCTGTTTGGGGGAATAGAAGCACTCTGTTTGTGGGAGTAGAATCACTCGGTTGGAGGGAGTTCTAATACTCTTGTGGGGTGGAGTATTCGTACTCTGGAAGGAGTTCTAGCACTCTCTTGAGGAGGAGTACTAATACTCTGTCCGGGGGAGTTGCTGTACTCTCTCCGAGATGGAGGCGTTTTACTCCTGAAAAAGGGAGTGAAATATGGGACAAGCAGATACTCTCTCAAAGAGAGTTCCCGGAACTCTCTTTGTTTTTAGAGTGCAGGCCTCAGTACCCAGCTCATACATGCCGTGTTCCGGCGGTGGCAGTAGTGTGGGTCGCTTCTCTAAAGGAAAAGCTGGGCGAAAGAAGTGGCCACTACAATGGCGCCGCCATGTTTGATTTTCGCAACCCTACAAAAATACTCAAAATATGATGGAAAAAGAAGCGCTTACACGTAGAACGCACGTATGGACTATCTGTAAAGATCATTCCTTGTGTGTTTGAGAAAGATCGAATGGATATTTATAAAATATAGACGTAAAATTTACGGTGCACGAAAGAATTTGTTTGCGGGCGCCTGAACTATATGGTGGCAATATACTGAGAGAGGCTCGGGGTCACGTTGATTGTGCGTCTCGTCTTAATCGCATCTCGTCGTCTGCGCCTGCGCGCATGCACAGAGTAGCAGCATGGCTACGCCCTTGCCGTTACCGATTTCAACGCGTGGACGCTATGGGGAGCTCTTCCTTGTAGAGTTGGTTATATTTGGTTAATTAGCTCTATGGTCGCTACACTGCTTGAATACTAATCGCATTGACGTTGACGGCCATCGTGAGGCGGGTTCCGCGGGAATTTGTTTCAGATATGCGAACTCCGAGAAAAGTTCTCGAGGAGCAGTTGAGGATTGCTCACCTTGGAAGGGGCTTGACAAGAACCACGTCGCTGAAGGCGTCAGAATCCTGGTCTTTGTCCTGGGCTATATCACGGAACTGGGAAAAGTTGACATCCACGTTGATGTAACGAAGGCGAATCACAAAAAGGCCGCCCAGTCCTGCTAACGCACACAGGCTGAGTAGGAGGTGCGTAAGGCGGATACCAGCCATGACACGTTGTTCCGTTCTGCACAAATACAAGCCATCATAGATGATGGACTTCACTAGTGACAGTGTTAAAGTGTAACCACCGAAACTGCTAATCTGCACCTAATTACAAAGCAAGCAGAATCACATTATAAAAAAGAAGACTAACATTGAATTTTGCATGTTTGCGTTTCTGCGTTCGCTAGCGCATGTGTTGATTGCTTCATTTTTATTAGCTAGAATTATATTATATTCATATCAGACATATTGCTGATATATATATATATATATATATATATATATATATATATATCAGCAAGAGCTATATTGCTATAGCTCTGTTCTCCTGTAATAGCCCCCACGGGGTTGACAGTATGTTGAAATAAATAAATAACTAAAGCTGCGCTCACACAATATCTGCAATTGCTACACCATGAGTACGCTTTCTCTCGCCAAGAACTGCTCTTTGCACAAGAGAAATTGCATCGGCCCCAGTAGCTCCTGCCGAAGCTCAGATTTCACGAAAAATGAGCGAGTACTCTGTGCTATTACCCCAATAACTTCACAAATTCGTGATAAAATATTTCGCGCAAGCTTGAAACTTACGCATACAATTTGCTGAAAGAAGTTAGGACAGACCACTTAGTGCTGAAAGTTTCATTGGTTCAACCTCACGTATGTGTGCTTAGGTAAGCGCTCCATCATAGAGAAAAGAAACGTGATTAGAAAAACTTCGAGGCTGTTTTTGAAAGAGAACAATGCCTAACCGCTCTGCCTACGGGTAACCCACTTTACTCTGTTAAATGCGTTTACGCAAGCACCGATGATCGGACCTGTTCGTTCTTCATCACTAGCTTGCAGTGCACGAAAACAGGGGAACACACAGGATGTGAGTGACAAGTGAACACTTTACTTGACGGCTAGCTTTTACACAACAGTGACAAGCGGTTTCTTGTCACCCATTACCATTTTGCAATATGCTATTCGAATTAATTATCAAAAAGACAAACGGAATGAATGGCTGTTGAAATGCTTATTATGGAATTGCTCATTTTCAAATGATTCTAATATTTAATTTCTTAGCCTTATCGGATGCCTGTGACCAATGTACGTTCTTCAAATGTATGGAGCAATCGCACACGTATGGTTCAAAGGTTGGTGTCAGCTTAGGGTCGTGTTTAGTGGTCACTTTGACAAAATTCTGCAAGTTGCTTTATATGGCTGTAACGTGCTTAGAACTTGTCCCGACGTCGGCTTTATCTGGTCTTCGTTGACTGTAGATTGTGAACTTATATTTTACTGCGGAGAGGGTCTGGTTTTCGCGAGTGCATCACTCCTCTGATTTTTTACCTAGAGGACCACTCCTCGGACACAAACATTATTTCAAATTGAAGCTTACTTTTTTGGCAGACTGCGTTTTTATGATCGAATGGGACTCGTGGGAAATGTTGCTCTTATTTTCTTCCACACTCTAAAAAAATAGAGGAACGGAAGATTGTCAACGTATGTTTTCCCAATTAGGCACCAAAGTCTTGATCTCACTAAGCCTCTACTACCATGAACAAGCAGGTTGACCACCGTGTGGCTTCCGGTTAGGATCTTGTTTTTTGCCGTGGCTGGTTCAGTGAATAAAAGAGGAAAGCGCACGGTCGTTGTGCCATCAATTCAATTAACAAGAAAGGTGATGCTGAATGAGTCGGGAAATCTTCATGGTACTTTGAGTGGCCGGCCACAACGTGTTGTGAATTGATCCATTAATCGAGTATTGTGCGTTGCAGCTATAGTGGCGTACACAGCGCTGGTGAATGTGGACATCGTTAGTGGTACTCATAGTAGGGTCTGTTAACGGTTCCTCGCACAATTAGCAGGATTTGAACGTGGAGACTGCTCGCTGGCATTGTTAGTGAAATTTGGAAAATAGTAGTCCTTTGTTGGTAGTGCGGTTATCGAAGTGTCGTGAGAGGCTCCCTCGTGCTAGTTTTTAAGCGCAGGTCATGGTTATGGCGCTCGAAAACGTGATGATCGGAGGCCTTCACTGTGCACCTTTGTGGTGATAGAGCAATTTCGGTTACCACTGATTTCTTCGAGGATTCCCCATGCCAAAGTCAGACAGTGGTTATGATGCAGTGGCAGGAGCTGTTAGGCACGTTGACGAGTTTGGTGGTGTTCCGCCTGCTGCATCTCTTGCAGCATCCTCTGAAGATTTTCGTGCAGATAACACTGTAGGACAATCATCGCGTAAAGCTTGATAAGCGTGCGATCTTTTTGCGCGAGATCATGCGCATATGTTTCAAGTGGAGTCACGAAAGCAAATCTGGTTGACACTATTTCATATTCAGCAGTCCGCCACCATTTCAGCGAAACAATAAGTAGTGTATAGCTCTTTTCTTAATGAGTAGAAGGGTCTGTCAGAGTGATGCACCTTGGGGATCATGTAGGGCCATACTTTCTAAATGCAGGTGGCTACTCGTCAAAGGATGTCGTCAGCTACTGTACTGCCTCGCAGTTTGTAAGTACAGCGCTCGTCCTTTCTACATAAGGAACCGGTTCGAGCCTCAAATAGCAAGGCACTGATCTTTGTGTTATCGCACAGATTTTCCCTTGTAATTTCTTTCTTCTCATTTTTGTAAATCTCCATGGTCCTTTTTCTTTCCATTGTTTACATCCAATTCACCTTCTCTATTTCGCTGATTTTATTTCTGATGACTCCTCCTTGTCTACATACAGTTTGAATTATCCTGCACTTGGTTGCCAGCTTTCTCGACCCCTTCCTCCATTATGTGTCCACGCTTTACAGGAGAATGTTTTCTGCACGAGCTGGTACAAATTTGTGAACGAACAGGAAGCCTGCAAGACATGCCGATGCGAACGAGAGGGAAGAAGTGGACTGGATTTAAATTTTAATTCAACTTAATTATTTACCAGAGAGTTCTGGCTGGATGGGCGCTGAACTCACAAGCCTTCCATTCTTTTTGGTCAGAAGTGGAGCGCTCGTCCTTCTTGTGAACGCTCTCACTGATTTCCGTATTACTAACACGGAAAGAGCGAGAGAGGGAGATTGTGAAGAGGAAGAGGAACTTGGCTGTACGTACAAACCGAATAGAGGAGGTCGTGAAAGAATGCGCAAGCTCGTCACAGCCCCAGTCATCAGCAGTTCTACATAATACCTCTGCAGTGACGTGCCAGGACTACTACAAGCGTTAATTTCATGTGTGTACATATGCGGGCACCTTCCTAAGCGTTCCCAACGGAAGCAAACGTACGCACACCACCCGGTAGTGAGCAAACAACGAGAGCTTATGCTACAGGAGGAACGTTAGAGTAACTATATGGGAGTGATTAGTGCAGCCATGACCTGCTGAGATGTTGCAATGCCCTCGGAAAGCATGCCACATTCCCTTAACACTGTTCCAACAGCGCGCAATCAATGTAAGGCCGACGAACGCATTCCACGCTTTGCTACGGCGGGTACTCGATCCTGTTCGGGCTTTTTTGCCTTTAGCACGATGGCGGCGACTGACTTCACTTTTGGAGAGCCACCTTCGCTCCAGAAGCCTAAGTATATAACCTGCTTGTTTTCTACAGCCTAAGCCGTACGTCATGTCCGGCGATTACTAATGGCGGCGTTTTTTACGTTTCGGTTTTTAAAAAAAAGTTGTCGCAGTTTCACCTGAAAGGCGAAGCATCAATTGCGATAGCAAACTTGTAGAGAGCTATACGGAGTAATGATATTAGCTTTATCTGCTGTATAAACTTGGACATGCAGCAGCATCGGCAACACGCAGAACTGTTGTCGACGCCATCGGCGTTTTGCCCGCGTTCGCTCAAAATGCGTGCGGCGTTGGTGACTGTTGCCGGAGCCTCTGATATAAATAGGCACTTGGTGCCGCAGCTAAACGTCGCCTCCCTTCCCACCCCCTCCCCCACGGCCTCTCGCGCGTCGGAAGAAGGCGCGTTTGCTCTACATATATGGTGATTGTAAAGGAGAAAAGAGACGCCTTCTTCTGCAGCCGTTAAGCGAGCACGGCGCAGAACGCGCGTTTGTTCTCCGCCGTGCGTTCACTCCCTGTGAAAGACGCGCCCCTCGCGCCCTTTCACTCGCACATATATACAGCGTTCGGCGCGCGGCGACGATTTCATCTCCAAATGACGTCATACGAAACCTCACGGCGACGGCGACGGCGACGGCAGAAATCTGCTTTTGAGTGTCCATATAGTTACTATCGCAATAAAACATCGATTTTTCGAGTGTATTATGATGCATCCACTCGTATTTTAGGACAATTTTGCTCAGTGGCCTAGATAATCTGAAACTGTGTTTTTGTACGTGATCGAAAATTCTGTTGCAGTTGGGGTTTATTCAGTAGCTATTAACTCAGTAATCATGTTGAACACACTCATTTGAAACATATTGAAGACACCACGCAGTACGCAGTAAAATCCCTTCTTTATTGAGCTTCAAGCTAGTATTCGCCTGTCCGCAAACTTCTTAGCGTTTGCGGTTCGCTCGGTAACGGGAAAGCTGTACGATAGGAACAACCCTGGTAGCGACATCTGGCGACGCAGTATGTAGCCAGAGAGCATAAAAACTGATACTACAACTCGGATATTCTGCCTTCCCTGCTGGCGTACAGCCTTGGTAGCAACACAAACGTTAACGTGCAGTACTTCTGTGATAATTTCGATCACAAGAACGCTGACGCCGAAAAAAAAGAAGGAAAAAAAGTTGGCCGCATATCTGCTTGCTTCGCTGCAAATGACATCGAAAGACGATAGTCTTCTGCCACCCCTGATAAGTAACACCCTTTCTTGTCCACCCTCCCAACCCTCACGCTCTTCCCCTCCCCTCTCATTCCTCCCATGATGGATGCAATGGAGATTTTGCTGAATTCAATTCAAATTTACCGCGTTCGCCCTGCTCTCGCGCCATCTGTTGGGACCTTTTATTACCGTTGACTTAAAGCCGGCTGCAGAGCCGCGGCTTCAGTCGGCTTCTTTTAACGCGTAGCGTTTCCTACACCATTTCTAACGCATTCGACGCCATTTCTAACGCATTGATTTTTCATTTACTAACGCAAAAACTAGTACAATATGTATTCCTAATGAAATGAACGCTACGGATTACGGTTATGTGCCTCAAAACTCTGTACTGCTAAATTAGCCATCCTATACTCCGTTTCATACATCAGCCAGGTGCAACGCTGTAAAAGCTGCGCAAGAAGTACGGCCATTAAAATGTATTACTCCGCGCGTTCCGTCTATGCAGCGGTCTATAAAGCCCCTCAATGAAGAATTGAGGGGCTTTAGCGGTCTATGCTTCGCTGCACGCCAGCGGCGTTTGCTCGCGCGAGCTTGCACGTGAGGCTGCAGCGACGGGCTGCAAATAAAACGCGCATAGCATGGCATTTTCAGCGCAGCTTAAGAAACTAGGGTCTTTAGAGTTACGTATCTATGTATTTTCTATTAAAGGAACACACCTCCTAATACTTACCTAGTGATGTTGCGCCTCAGATATGCGTAATATTTACTTTGTGATCGATAACGTTCACAAGTATGAACAGCCGTACCAGTTTAAGTAGTGTGGGCGGTAAGCAAGTGGTCCAATTTTGGCCGGGTGGCTGAATCGGGTGACAGACAGACCAAATTTTCAGCGTTTAAATTCCCCAAGAAAGACTATCGTCTTTAAAAAATGAGGAACTGACTCGCCATCCGGGCCTGCGAAAGTGGATGTCGAGTGAAGCTGTTGCAAAGCCACCACCAGAACTGCTGAGGGGGGACGCAGTGCTATATTGATGGTGTAACTGGTTATTTGAACTATCAAATAATGAGAAATATATATGATCCGGTGGTTTTCATTTACTTAGTGACCACAGGAACCATGACCTTATGGTCGCTACGGTACACCGCCATAGGGTGTACGGCAATGGTTGGCACGTTCTACATAAACGCGTCACCAAGGCCGCGCGCGTTCGGTGCGAACGTGGGAACAACGCCGCCGCCGTCGACAACAGTTGTGCGCGTTGTTTTTCTGACCGCACACAACCGCTGTCAAAACGCTGGCTACGTGACGAACGGCTAAACGCCGTTGTCGACACTGTCAGGGGAGAGGCGGGCGAGAGCCCAGAGAGTGTCGGCGGCAGAGGCTGGCAGGGCTGCGCGCATGCGCCGCAGTGGGAGAGCGCGCACAGTCTAGAGTGCCTCGATGCCCTCCTCACTCACCACTCCCCTTCCATTGGGAAGTCGCGCTTGCTCTCCGCTGTGCGTTCGCTCCCCGTGAAAGCGCTCGTCCCTCGCTCTCACTCGCTTTCACTCGCACATACAGCATACGGCCAATGAGAGTTTTTTTCTATTGCCGGACGCGAGATCGAAATGTGAGCCCTTAACAGCTTGGCTGTCAAATACACGCAAAATAACGCTTAACCTTTCACTCGACCGCACAAGGCTTGAAACAACGAAGCTGGGTGATCTTAGCCCAGCATTTTCCGGAAGTGCGGGCGTACTTTTCATCTCATTACTCATGATGATTATATGTCTTTCCGCGTGTCTCGGACTTACAGTCGTCACTGCGCGTTGCTTAGCACAGCTTGCAACACCGACACCGCTTTCCAATGCCGACAACGCGTTCCACCGCGTTGCAAAGCCGACAACGCGTTCCAGCAGATCCGCTCCGTGAACGCGTCTCACTGTCTCTCTCTCGCTCTCAGTTTCTTTATCTCTCTCCCGAGCATGGCTAATTTCCTCTAGGTGGCGTTGGCATAAAGCGCAAAACCTCTTCTACACCTCGCAGAGCATTGAACGAGCGCGTGCGGACGCGCCAGCTGTGGTCGAAGACGACGCTCAAACGCAATCATATGGTTCGTATAAATGCATGTTCTGCAAACGTGGCTGTATAGACTGTTCGAAAACCGCGCTGTGCGGAATAAGTCAGTCTATACAGACACGTTTCACTGTGAAACGGAAAAATCTGTATTGTGCTTTGTGTGACATTGTTTTCCCAGTGCCCTTGTACAGGTCCGTGTACAGTGGAGGCCCAGGCAGTGATGTTTTAAAGAGAGTTAAAAAAATGTAGGTGCCGCCAGGAACGAAAACTTTCTTTTTTAAATTACACACTGGAACATTACCAGTTAAAAAGTTTTTAGAGGGAAAGGATTTGTTTTTACCGTAGGGATCACACTGTTTAATTTGCAAGCAGCCAGAGACATTTGATCATGTTTTTTCACATTGTTGGGAAGGCGTTTATTTTTGGGATGTCTTACAGAGAACAGTACGGCAAGAATTTCCACTTGACCCGTATGGCATTCGGTACGTAAGCGTAGATAACGAGGATGGGGTGCCTCTTGATTTAATTATGCTTATGGGCCTCCACTGTATTTGGCGGTCCAGAATGACAGGATATTACGTTGATAAGGATGCACGGCCTGCACGAATTTATTTTCGTGAGAGCATGCACTGGTTTGTTGAAATCAATAAGGCATTTGCGGAACCCCCCGAGTGGCTCTCAAGAGTAGAGCCGCTTGTGGATCTGCGCGAATTCTAATTAGACGCAGCCAGCACGATGGTGGTTGAATACGCCTTCCCCTACTGTATATTGCAATTGTATATTGTACTGTTCCTTTTGTGAAATGTTATGTGTCAAAGCCAGGTAGTAAAGGAAAGAGAAAAGTGGCTGTATAGACTAGCGGTTACGACGTTCGCCTTGGGACCGTGGGTACGCGGGCTCGAATCCCACCTCGGCAAGAAAGTTTACTTTCTTATATTTATTTCTTCATTGCTGCGGATGGTACGAACCACACTATTTCGCTGTTAGAACTCCAAAGGGTGAGGAGGAAAGTGGAGGGCCGGCGGCGACCAGGCATGCGGCTAGCGCGGAAACAAAGCGGTGGCGTGGGCTTCCGGCCAACTGCGCATGCGCCACTTCGCCTGCGGCGCCTCCGCGACTAGAGAATGCGCTCCGCGCGAGCCAAGCGCTCCCGTATTCACGCTTTCTTTAGGAACAATGAGCGACGCAACCGGCGGAAATGTTTCGTCTGCCGCTGCTGCTAAACCAGCTAAACGAGCAGTGAAGATTACTCGGCACGCGTTCATGCCTGCCTCTCCTTCCCACTCCCCCAAAGCATGTTTTGCCACATGTCCATGTCGGCCTGAAGGGCCCACTAACTTTTTCGTCCGGTGCCTGCTACCTGCCTACTTGGATTTGTCGACCGTTTCACTCGTTGGCCTGATGAAATTTCCATTCCTGACACGATATCAGCCACTTTTGCAGGCGCTTTCGTCAATGCCTGGGTGGTTCGTTCACTGACGAGGTCCACTGACCAGGAAAAACAGTTTGGGTCTACCGTCTTTGTTGGTTTTGTGGCTGTCCTGGGCGTCCGCCACATGAATACCACCACCATACACCCTTATGCAAACGGCATGGTGGGGAGCTTTCACCGACTGCTAACACCCGCAGTTTCCCGACACGAGGCGAGGGAATGGTAGAAATGCTGGCACACCCATTGTGCTTCTTGGCAATCGCTTCGCTTTTAAAGCGTATCTAGGCTGTTCACCAGCTGAACTTGTGTACACGGTGCTCCCCTTCAGTGGTCAGGCGAATTTTTCTTCCTGTCGTGACGGGACTCTCAAGAATATGTGAGTGATCTTCGGCGCAGATTTTCTCACCTTCACCCCGTTCTTCCATGGTATCCGAACTCTCCCCTTGTGTCCCCTAGTGTTGCCGTGGTGTCGCCTGGTGTCTCCTGGTGTTAGCTGTCCCCTGGCGCTAGCCGGCCAGAACCTCGTAACATGCGCACGTTTTTGTCCGGAGTGACAAGTTCCGGCATCTCCTCGCTCCGGTCTACGCCGGACCCTCCTGTGTGCTCGAGCGTGCAACGCAGACCATCACGTTGAACACTAACGGCCAACGCAACTTAGTTTACAGAGTCAAAGAAGCATATATTGCTTCCGTAAAGGTCGCTGTCCAACTATACGCTTCCCGACCTTACTGCCTTTAGGACTTCCACGCCGACACGCTCTATGAGGCGAGCAGTGTACAGTCTTTCGAGCTTCCACCGAATTGCAACCATTGTTCGTTCAGGTAGCATCTTGCCAGTGTTCCTTGCTGGCTATACGTCTACAAAAGTAGTTGCGTGTTGGAAATATAGTTTATTGTTTTCCAACAAGGAGTAGGTGCGCGATTTTCATACAGCATCACCATTCAAGTAATGTGTTCGCGGCTGTGCTGATTCACTCTTGATATACTTTAGGCTGTCGTTTCCTTCTATTTTCTTTCTCTTTTATATTTTGCATTTTCTCATTGGTGGCTATCGTTTGCTGACGTCATTTGCATTGAACTACCCCTCCTAGTTTGCTGCCGTTGCCCTGCCTTAAGAAGTATTCATTTTGCTCCGGCCAAGCGTTAGTGTGGAGATGCGCAGTGTCAACCTTAGTAAAATACGTAGCGGCTGACTACGAGCTCAACACATTATAACAGCGGACCTATTTATGTAGACTCGTGTGTCGCGAACAAAACCTCCCTGAGCAATGACGTCACCTCCGTTGCCTAGGAACATCTGTGCCAGCTGTGTATGGCTTCGCAAGACTCCGCGCCACTTCGCTAGTGGCATACCTAGGCATGTAAGCTCCGCCTACCTGCCTAGACACTGCGCGCAGCCGCGTCTGTTTCGCGAGTCGTGAAATCACCGCGCCGCACCTGCGTCTCGTTTCGCCAAACGAAACTGAGCAAAAGTGCTTGAGCGTCCAGAAGCATCCAGATATTTTAACGACCGAGTGTTCTATGCTCCTTGGGCTGTTGAGGATTCCGTGGTGATCTTGCGCAAAACTAGGCCGAGTCTCGAAGCTTAACCTCGCAAAAAATTGACCGCACCGAGATAGAGCTAAGTGGGGTCGCCAGCTTCGCTTTTTCCCCAGTCTTCCAACCACTAGCAAGGTCGATCCAAATAGACCCGATATTCTGGACATTCTGGCATTTTCTTCGAGGCGTAACGTAGGCGCGACGCTTACAAAATGGCGCTGATGGCCCCGATTTGCTTTCTTAACGTGACGCAAGTTTGACGTTTCGCCTAAGAAACTGTAGTGTAGACATTAAACCTAACGTTCTTGATAAAGGAAAACAGTTTTCCTCCCCAGTAAGAATAAAGCAGCTAGCTCAAAGCGTACGATTATTTCATCAAAATCGTTTCTCGCTTCCATGGACTGCATGCGCACATTCTGCCTACCTTGAGACAACATACGCGACCTACCAGTGATGATGAGCGCGCGCTCTAGGCCGCGTTATCGCGATCTCGTGAAACGCAAGTTACTCAGCCCGACTCGTCTGGCTGAGTCTGAATATCATCGATGTGTGCGCGCCATTGGTATCTGCTTGCGCGACGCAAGTGCCAGCTCTGCCATCTCTTGTTCACTTCGCTGCTTACTCGAACAGCGAGAGGAACCTTCACGGTGCCGTCTTGCGTCCATTTCTTTTAGGGGCGAAGCTCCTTATAGCGGCACCCGTTCCGTCCCCGTCGTCGTAGTAGTAGTGTGTAACCAGTAGTGTGTAATCAGTCTGAGAAAAATGAGAAAAAAAAAATCCCGAAGTTGTGTCCGTAGCGCGGAATCGAACCAGGGACCCCTCGCTTCCGAGCGCGCGGCGTTAGCCCACTACGCCACGAAGCGGACATGGACACACGCACTACGATGGCAATAAATACCCAACATTAACGAAAGACCGCGTTTCTAGCGCGTTTCTAACGCGTTTGTGCTAGCGCGTTACGGCCCGTGTAAGAAGCTGGTGTAAGACGCTGTGGCCTCTCCGCCTTACCTTCAACGCGTTTCGAATGCGCTCCCAAAAGCGGTGGCAAGTCAAGTTCAAGTCGAGGAGCGTTTATGAATACGGGGGGTATACTCTTTCAGCAGTCATGTGATGGCGTCGGCAAACGCGGTGCACGTTCCGGCATGTGTAAATGGCTGCGTAAGGCGCTGTGGCCGCTCCCCCTTACTAGAGAGTACTGCACGTCTCTAACGCGTTTGTGCTAGCGTCCCCTTAAGCGGGAGATCCGATGATTCCCTCCGGAGCTTCGCCCACTCATCATCATTCACCCCGTGGATATGCTGTGATTTTTTTGTAAATTAAAAAGCCGCCGTTGTCATAGCCTCTGATGTCGCGAAAAGTCATTAATATTGATTACGATACAAACGCAGTAGTGAAATGTGCAAAATGTCGCAGAAAGTTTGCTAGTTTCAACCAATAATATTTTAACTGAACGTTTTTCTAAATAAAAATGGTGGTTCAAAACACAAAAACGAACACCTCCCTAGAGCGATGCAAATGCTATGAGCGCGCGTTAAGAACAAAATATTCTCACGGCCCCAAACCACAGGGAAAATGCGGCGACTCATGCCTCTCGACCGCCATTGAATATGGCCGCTCATCACCATAATTCGCGCGACTCGTCGCACCGCAAATTATGGCGGAAAATCTCTGCAAAGCGGCCCAGCGCAACGTCACGCAACGTCAAATTGACGTTTACTAAACAGTCCTTCCTGTGACGCTCCTCACGGGATATTTATTCAGCGAATCAGCAAGCTGACATGCCGGCTATCTTGGAACGCCACTACATATTCACGAAATTGCAGATGCATTGCACGAGCTTCTGCACGCTACCGTCCACTTTCATTTTAAAGCGCTAAAGTCGCAATATAGGTGCCAAGGACCACAAAAAAGTATTAGTCAATAAAATTTCCAGCTCCGCGTCACAGTCTGTCATTCTGACAAAAACGCAAAATTGCATTTTGCAAAACTTCCGTTTCCCGGCACAAATGTCAAAACACGTGACCTCTGTACAGCCAATGAGACAGCCAAGATGGCGGATAAGGTGGCCGTGCAGCCGCCATGCGTGTCGGAAATAGAGGCTTAGGTTGCGAAGCTTCGGGCGAAAAGCGGTTCAGAACGAATTGTGACCGAGATCAGCAAAGGTGGTTATGGGAGCAGCGATTAAAGCGAGACTATGTTTGGAGGAAACAAACATTGGGAAAGAAAAAAAAAGAATTTTTTAAATTAAAGCGAGGCACAGCTAGATTCATTCAACGAAAATAAAATTCCTAATCGATTTTATATGCGCATGGCGAGAAAAGAACAACTCTATTTAAATAGCTTTTTTGAGCGTCCACCGTAAGAGCCCCCACTGAAAGCGGCTAGCTATCACTTGCAATGCAATGCAGCTCTCGAAGTGGGCAGAAAGGCGCACTCGTGAAGTTCACCTGGTACAAACGCCCCCCTCACATGTTGTGTTGCTTTGCTTGTCGACCTTTGTCTGAGTTAAGTGACGTGGGTAGCCTCATTGTTTATTAGCCTGTTCAGTCAAACGTACTGAGTTGCGACCGCCAGATAACTGTTTTCTTTAGTTGTTTTCGTGGGACAGCACCGGCCGACGGGCTTGGCGTCCGATGAAAGGACGAGCACTCTACGCCCAAAGCGTTCGTCGGCCTCCAAAGAAAGTATGTTCTGCGCAGCGATGTGATTTCGACATCCGTACGGCTTAACTTTTTCTGCACCACTTTCCGCGCTGAAAGCTGGAAACGCCCATCAAGTCGAATGGCGGGGCATTTGAATATACAGCTCTAATGGCAGGCCTCGGTAAACAAATTTCGTGCCTTTAAGAACAAAACGACATTACTTGTGTTTTTAACGAATATGACGTCACATTATTTTTAGATGCGAAGCATCTTATGGTCGGGGCTAAGTCACTCCCTCCCTCCCTCCGCCATGCGGCGTCCACACCACTACTGCGCATGCGCATCCTCCTCCCCCTCCTCTCCTAGTCTCATCTCCTCTCCTCCCTCCTCCCCCTCCCTCCTCCCCCTCCTCTCCTCGTCTCATCTCCTCTCCTCTCGGCTTTCCTCCTCTCCTCTCCGACGCTCCTATCCTCTCCGGATTCCGCAACGAATGGAAACATGTGCGGCTCCGCGCGCGATAATGCGAAGCAGCTTACGTTAGAGACGCGACGGTAGGCGCCCCAGAGGCACCGGCAACAGTCACCGACGCCGCGCGCGTTCGGTGCGAACGCGGGCAAAACGCCTACGGCGTCGACAACAGTTCTACGCGTTTCTGGTGCTGCTGCATGTCCAAGTTTATGCAGCTGATAAAACTACCTTGAGTCGACCCCATGGCTGCTTCGCATACTACTCAGGGTTCCCCTACGGGAAGATGGTGTAATTTTTTTTCTTCCACCGGAAGTGTTCCCTCCTCACACAGATGGCGCAAAGCCCCATGAACTGCCGACGAACCGCCATGTTTTGAACGTATGGGTTTCAATGGAAGCTTCGCTACCAGGTATACTTACCTTACCACTAGTGTGAAGCTGCCCCTAATTATTTTTGATAACTCGTAGATAAAAACAAACGGTTGAATAACGAGAGCCCTTTCTAGGAATCCTCCCTACGTGTATAGGCCCTTTCACTGTTTACAAACGTAGGCCCTGCACGGCTTCCGGTATTGCCCTCTGACGTAGCTGCGAAGTGTAACTGGGAAAGAAGCAACCATGCGTTAAAACATAGACGACTGATAAGGCACGTGACCGGAAGTTTCTTGGGGGCGGCGCGCTCGCTGCTGTTATCGCGAGCATAAAACCGTCTATAGTGTCGTGCTCTGCGAAATGTCAAGCGGCGAATTCTAAGTGACTGCTTGTAATTTTCTTAACCTTCTGCTGCCCTTATGTCGCATGCTGTGCTCTGTTGCTTCGAAGACGTGACTGCGGCGTTGTTCTACCACCTACTGGTATTTTTGCTCAGTCACCTCTGTTAGCTTTGATATCTCGCTTAGTGTGTTGCGATTGCGCTTAGCAACTGGTGAATCGTCTTCGCTGAATTGCTGGTCTGTGCTCAAATAATTGTTTCTGATAGATCTGTGTAGTCGCATTTCATTTTACTGGGCGCATTGGCTCTATTGCTTCAGGCGCCAGACTGGTGTTTTTTCAAAGATATACATAGTTTAAAACACCTTTGCTCTGATTCGTCTGATCTTGTAAGATGTACGAGGAAGTTTCTCCCCAAGCACGCCCCGCAAGTGAGAGAAAGCTTGTCTGCTCACTGGGGGTGGAACGGGGTGGAATGTATTCGCCTGACGAATGTCGAACAATCGTGTGTCGCTTCGTCGACGATATCGCTAAGTGCCGGAAATGCTAAGCTCCTAGTGCCACAGCTAGCGATAACGACATTTCCCTACGGTAAGGCGATTAGCGTTCGAACAAGTTATCGACACGCCATATTTCTGAACTCACGTTTATTTATCATGTGCAATGGTCGCTCTGATACTTTCGCTGCTTCGACAATATGCGACGTGATCCGAAATCATCCTACTTTGCCTATGGCCACATTTGTCAAGGTCGCACATGGACATTGCGGCGTTAACGACGCCAACGCAGTGATGATGGAATGATGAAGTAATCACGTCGATGGAACGGCAGTGGCGGTGTAATGACGACAATGAGATGTCAATTCTTAAACAATGATGATGGTATAACGACCACAGCGCGAAGACGTAGACATAAAAACAATGACACCATGACACATGCATGACGACGAAACTATGACGACAACCGGATCATGACGATGGCACAACGACGAAGACATGTCGATGACAGAAGGACAACATATTCATGATAGTAACTACATGACGACAACACCGTAATTAAAAAGATTATGTGGTATTATGTGCCAAAACCACGATACGATTAAGAAGCACGCCGTAGTGGGGTACTCGGAAATAATTTGGACCACCTAGGGTTTCTTTAACGCGCACCTAAATCTGTGTACACGGGTGGTTTCTGCATATCGAGGCCATCGAAATGCGGCCGCCGTGGCAGGGATTCGATCCCGCGACCTCGTGCTTAGCAGCCCAACACCATAGCCTTGACCAAGCAACCACGGCGGGTAACGCAGGGATGCGATGGCACGACAATGGTGGGATAATCACAATTGAATGTCGACGGTGTGGTTACGATAAAATGACGAAGAAGGTATGAGGTCGATGAATTGACGAAGGCGGTTTGACGACGTAGGCACGGAGACAATGGGGTGGCGTTAATGAAGTGACGACGATGGTAAAACGACCGAGGGAAGACGACGGCATGACGAGTGTCGGATGAAAAAGCTGGAATTACGACGATTCATAGTCCACTACTGCATCACGACCACGACCGCATACCTAGCGGCCCAAGCTATTAGACAACTTGGGTCGCTGAGTTCGGGTAGAACGGACGATGACGTTGGCATGAGAGACAGCCAACGTCATGCCGTCAAGCGGGATTGAAGACGATGGGATGACTAAGGCACCGCGACCTCTAATGCCATCCACGAGAGACCCAAAATGACTTACTTCAGCCTTGGACCTAGTGGCCCAAACAGGTAGACAGCTTGGGCCATTGGGACGGCGTAAGAGGCTAGACAGATAAACAAGTAGATATATAGATAGGCTCAAACCGGCTGAAATAGGCCATCGCCTTAATAAAGTCTTAATAAAGCCTAATCGCCTGAATAAAGAGCTGCTGGTTGTACAGGCCTGTCTGAGGCGCAACGCTTATCGTATCGCTCGTATTAGAGCACAATATATTTGCTTTTCTATATAAGATAGGAGTTGTGCCAGTCAGAAGACTATAGAAGAACATGGGGGAATACAGTAATGGTAGTAAAGTGCAGTAAAATATCAGGCACACAGCTGTGCTGCAATCTTCCTCAAGAATGCTGCACGCACAAAATACATTCAATGTGCATGATCGTGCATTTGCGTGAAAGAAACACGCTCTCCAAGCTAAATATAACTTTGAAGAAGTCATATACGAATCATTGGAATAATAAGCTAAAGAAACTGTCTTCCTTGATTCCGAGAAAAAGGGAACAGTTTAAAAAGGAGAAAGAATTGACAAAAGAAGTAGTACGAATTACTTACCGTCCTAAGCTTCGGCAGTCTAGAATATTGCGAGAGTCCGCAGATGATCGTCTTGTTCTAAGTCGTGCCAACGCTATAAGACATTTGCTCCCACATGACTCCAGCTGCAACTGTGTTTGACGTCAGAGCAGCAACGTCAGCAGGTGGCAGCTATTTCAGGAAGACAAGAAATCACACTTTCGCAATAAAGGTGAATAAACGAATGAGTTGTAGCCAGTTTTATTTTATTTTAGTTGTGGTGCCCTCGAGAAAATTGCCTTACAGAGGTGAGTGTGTTAGGGAAAGAAAAAAAGAGAACAATAAATTGTGTACATTAAGGTAGATGCACTTTTCGCTAAAAGACAGAAAAAGAAAGGCGAAGTAAATACAGGGAGGTTAAGCAGACATCTACGGTTGGCCACCCCGTACCAGGGGAGGGGGTTAGGGATGTATGAGTGAGATAAATAATAACGAAAAGAAAAAAAGAAGCTGCAGTTTCGCCCGAAAGGCCAAGCATCGATTGCGATAGCATATTAGTAGACAGCTATACGAAGTAAAGATAACAGTTTTATTGGCTGTGTGAACTTGGAAATATTCGCTTACTAACTAAATTAACAAGTATGGTGACAGCGCGCACAGGCAAAAATGAACACATTTCACTCGATGACCGCGGACACTCGCTCTCAAAGCAAGCAGCAGCGAGCGAAGTGACCTTCGTGCTGTCTATCGCTTCAACGCAAACTGAGCGACGAGTACACCACACGCACAAAGGTATGAGCCGCCTGCAGATCGCTTTCAAGATAAGCGCGCAATGCACGCAGTTGGTGCGGATCAGAACGCCGCCGCCCTTTTTCCCGCGCTGCCTCCCCGCTTACCTCCCTGCGTGCGACACTGGGTCGCGATCGTCGGTTCCCCATGCGCGCGGTCACAAAATGAGTAGGTGCTGTCGGAGAGCAACTCCACCCTTTCCCTCCCATCCCCCCTCGGCTTTTAGAGCGACGAAAGACGGCGTGCTTCCTGTCAGCTTTCCTTTCTTGCGCGTGCCAGATTGAGCCGCGATCGTCGGCTCTCCTCAACCGCTTTCCCCCGCACATACAGCCTACGACGCACGGCGACAGCGTTATTGGCCTTGGACTTTATGCGGAACATCACGGCGACGGCGTCGACGACGGCCACGGTATAAATGCGCTTGGAGTTTCCATATACTTGCTTCACAATAAACACACGCACACGCACGCACGCACGCATCCACAATGCATATCTGTTTCTGTGGGCGCAGTCATACAGTCTGCAACGGCGTTACAGTGTTAGACAGTGTCAACCACCCACTAATACATTCTACGTCAGGCAGTGCACAGTCACAACTTGTCACAGCTTGTCAGAAATAACGCAGCAGTGCCTTCACAGCGGAAAGAGGAATGGTAACGCAATTGACGCCGCCACGGCCGACGTGGCAGCGTCGGCCGTGACAGCGGCTACCGAGGCCGCCGATAGGAGCTCGCGCTTCTCGCTGACCGACGTGACCGCGAATTTACCGGAGCGCTCATATTGAGCTGCGTCCACGAAGGTTTCCATGCCGACCATTGTCTTTAAGATCGTCCTGGCACGAGCTGCACGCCTGCCCGCGTTATGCTGTGGGTGAACATTTCTAGGGAAGGGACCGACGACGTAGGTCCCTCTGGAGTTCTCGTCCAGGTGAACCCCCTCACTGTGACTGTAACGCGGCCGCAATCCCGCTGCCTCCAAGAAGCACCTACCCGCACTGGAGCCCGAAAGCCTCGTGATCTGCGCCGCTTGTTGCGCCTCTATTAGTTCGAGGGTGGTGTTCTGAACGCCTAGCTCCATTAGCCTGTCCGTGCTCGCCGTGACCGGAATACCCAGTACCTTCCTGACGCTTTTCCGCATCAACGTGTTAAGCTTGTCCATTTCAGTCTTAGTACACTGCAGGGCCGACACCACATAGTTGATGTGGCTCATAAGAAAAGCGTGATGCGCCCTAAGTAGGTTGTCCTCGCCTAGGCCCCCCTTCTTATTGGAGACTCATGATTAATCTGAGGATATTCTCGGTTTGGGCAGTCAGGTGCGCAATGGTTTTGGCATTACGGCCCCTGGCATCGAGCAACAATCCTAGAATTCTGATCGAATTCACCCTGGGGATCTTCTGGCCGTCCCGCGTGTACACATCTATGGGGATCTGCTCGAGCGGCAGGAGCCCCCAAACCCCCTGCCTTGCCTGTCTGTATAACATGAGCTCTGACTTGGCCGGGGAGAGTCGGAGATCTGTGCCCTCCAGGAAGGACCTGGTCACGTCCAAGGAATCCTGGAGCGCCTGTTCCACGGCCGCCTCCGAGCTTCCCGGGCACCAGATCGTAATGTCGTCGGCGTACAGCGCGTGTCCCACATTTCGTACGGCGCCAGCGGCTTCGAGAGCCCGTACATTGCAATGTTAACCAGGAGGGGCGAGATCACCGCCCCTTGTGGCGTGCCTCTGTTTGCTAGCGCGAATGGTTCTGATTTGGTGCGCCCCACCTTGACGACCGCCGTCCTTCCCCCTCAGGAAGGACTCCACATACTCGAAAAATCTACCTCCCAAGTTCAATGCCGAAATCTCATTTAAAATGAAGCCGTGCGACATGGTGTCGAAGGCTTTGGACAAATCTAGTACAAAAACTCCCCTGACGTCTCTAGTCCTGTTGTCAATAACCTGTCTTTTAAGCAGTAGCATGACGCCCTGCGTAGAAAGTGATGGTCTAAACCTTACCATATTGTACGGGAACAACCCCTCGCGCTCTATGTGTTTTGAGATCCTGTTCTGTATAACGTGCTCGGCAACCTTACCTAAACATGGCGTGAGTGAAATGGGCCGGAGGTTGTCCAGGCTTGGGGGCTTTCCAGGCTTAGGAACCAGTACCACCGTCGCCTGCTTCCACGAGTCCGGAACATTACCTTCCTCTCATAGCTTGTTGATTTCCTTCGCAATTGTGCTAATGGACCGGTCGTCCAGGTTCCTCAAGACCCGGTTGGTTATGCCATCCGGCCCAGGGGCCGACCTGCCATTGAGATTGTGGAGGATCTCCCTGATATCGGCCTCCCAAAACGGATCATCGAGCTTTAGCGCGTCCTTCCCCACGCATTGAGGGCATTCCCGCAGTTCATCCTTTCCTATCGGAAGATACTTCCGTGCCTGATCTCGGAGAAGGGACGTATGAGTATGAGCCCCCCTCTTTTTGCTTATGCACTAGTCTATCTACGGCGAGCCTCTGGTTACCCTTGGCCTGTTTATCATCAAGCAGGTGCTTAAGAAGGTTCCATCCCAATTGCATCACGGTCATTGGTCATTGGATTTGCATCCAATTCACGGTCTCTATTTCTCTCACTTTCTTTCTGATGACCCCTGGTTGTCTATTTACAGTTTCGATTATCCTGTACTTGGTTGCCAACTTCCTTGACCTCTTCCTCCATTCTGTGTCCACGCTTTTCATGTAGAGATACTTGTGCACTTTAGCCGCCCATTTATTTTCATCCATGTTCCTGAGCCTTTCTTCAAAACTAATTTTGCTTTGTGCTTCTCTGACTTCAAAAGAGGCCCAACCAATGTCACCATGCACTGCCTCATTTGTCGTATTACCGTGTGCTCCCAAAGCCAACCGGCCTACTGATCTTTGGTTAACTTCCAAACCCGCCAATATATCCCATTTTAAGCATATAATGGCATTTGCGAATGTTAGCGCTGGCACCATAACTCCTTTCCAGATTCCACGCACCACCTCATACTTATTGTGGCTCCACAGTGCTCTGTGTTTTATTATTGCTGCATTCCGCTTCCCCTTTATTTTCAGATTATCTTGGTGGTTGCTTGAGTAATTCTTTCCTTCGTTTATGTGTACGCCTAGGTACTTATATTGCTTCACTATGGGTATTACTCGCTGTTGAATTGACACCACGAAGTTACATGTGTGTTCATTAAAGATCATAATCCCTGATTTCTCTGTGCTAAACTTAAGGCCTAGATTTGTCGCTGGGTTCCCACAGATATTCGCAAGTATCTGTAAATCTTTTTTATTGTCCGCTAGTAGCACAATGTCGTCTGCGTACATCAGTCCAGGGACCTTCTGTTGCACCATTTCTCCATTACGCATGTAGGATAAATCAAAACCTAATGCGCTGTTTCCAGTCATCTTTCTATGCCCTTGACGTAAAGCGTGAACAAAAATGGTGACAGAGGGCATCCTTGCTTCAATCCTTGGTGAATTCCCACCATTTCATTTCCTTTTCGGCCTTCCCATGCCACTTGTACTTGGTTGTCTCGATATATCTCCCTCAGCAGCTCCACGAAATCGTCATCTATGCCTTCGTATTGAAGAATATCCCACAACAATTCCCTGTCGACGTTGTCATAAGCTCCTTTAATATCTAGAAATGCTATCCATAAAGGTCTTTTCTGAGCTACTTAAATCTCTATGCACTGAGTTAGTACAAACATATTGTCTTCTAAGCGTCTGCCTGGCCTGAACCCATTCTGTAGTTCCCCCAATACACCGTTTTCCTCCACCCACTTCGACAGTTCCAATTTTATGGCTTGCATTGCCACTCTATATATCACCGACGTTACTGTAACTGGCCTGTACGAGCTCGTCTTATCCTTATCTCCTTTGCCTTTGTAGATGAGATTCATCTTGCTTTCACGCCATCCAACGGGAATATTCTTTGTTCTAATCACTTGCTCTATGGCATTAGTCAGCAGTGCCTTGCTTTTTGGACCGAGGTTTTTGATTAGCTGTATTGGGATTTCATCGGGTCCTGCTGCCGTGTTGTTAGGAATATTTTCTGCTGCCTTTTTCCAATAAAAGCTTTCTATGCTAAATTTTGATCTCTCAGGCCTCTCTGTTGTTGCTGGATCTGTTGTCTGAACTACGCTTTTTCTCGTGCCGAAGTTATGCCTGATAACGTCTGTGATGTACCACAGCGCATCATCGCCTTCATAGATGTTACCGTCTTCATCCCTTATAGCCGTTTGCGAGTTTCTAGTTGGAGCTCCCAGTGCTTTTATATGGTTCCAGAATCTTTTTGGGGCGCCTTTGTCTCTTGTGTGAATGTTATGCACCCAACGTTCACTTGCGCATTTAATTTTCTCTTGCACGAGCTCACTCGCAACCCTTTTCTTTTCTCGGTATGTATTCCATCTAAGGAGCACCTCTTCTTGTAATCCCAACTTTTTGGCTTCTCGATGAACCCTGGATGCCTCTTTACGCTCTTCTATAGCTTGTTGAATTTCCTTGTTCCACCACTTACGTGGTTTCCTCTTTCCAATCCAACAATCGTTTTGCCGTGTCCGCCTTATTTCATGCTGCATAACCTCCACCAGTTCCTTATATTCCCAGACTGCTGTAGGAAAAGCCTCAATTTTCTTCTCTATGTTGTTTGCGATCTCTGTTATTTGCTCGTCATTCATTTTTAAAAACTCTGAGGCTATTGGTGCTTCTTCGCGCGAACACTGGAGCGCGAGCGCCCCCTGGATCGGGAGTGCTCTCTGCTGATGGGGTGCCCCCTGGATCGGGAGCGCACTCTCCTGCAGGAGCGCTCCCTGGATTGGGAGCGCCCTCTCGTTGCCGACCGGCCCTGGGAAGCGGCCACGTCTGCCACGATGGCATCACATGATGCTGCCGCCACTTGCGCCTCCCGGGCGCGCCGCCGGCGCCGCCGCTTCCGACGCACAATGTACGGCACCTGGAAGCGCTGGCTGCACCTGCGGTCGGCCGTCGGGTGCGCGCTTCCGCAGATGGCGCACTTTGGGTCACACTGATGATCTTCTGGTGGGGAAACCGTGCCACAACCGCGGCATTTCCTTTTGTCCTCGCCGTTACGTCAGACGTCTGCTCCATGGCCATGCTCTCCACACGTGTAGCAAACGTCTACTTGCTGCGATACAGGGCACAAGGCAACATGACCGTCCCGCAGACCACGTGATTCAGCACCCTTTGCCCTTCAAAGAGCACAACGATCGTGGGGGTCTTCTTCATTCTTCGTACTTCCAATGCCTCGGGGTTTCGGTGGTTGACGATGAGCTCCTTTAGATCGGCGTAGCTTATCCCGGGGTCCACCCCCGCACCACTCCCTTGCAGGTGTCATCCGATGCCGCAACGTATGCTGCCACGTCGAAGGGACCCTCCTTCGTGTGGATCCTCTGGATCCTGCCGTAGGCGCGCGCATTGGCCTCATGTGGCGTGGAAATAACGTGAATGTTCTGGGTGCCATTGGGGGGCACACCGTGTCATCCCGCACTCTCTCCGGCGCGAGGGCCGCCGCCATGGCCAGCGCCCATGCCAGTTGTATCAAATCCAACTTTTTCAAGTCCATCACCCCTCGAGGTCGGACGATGATCTTGAATTGCCTCCTCGGTAGTCTGGGGAGCCTCAAGGTGTCCACGATACGCTTCAACGCGCTCCGTGGTGCAGGCCGTGCGGCGGCCGCGTTTCTCGCCTTTTTGCTTCGCATCCTGGGCTCGCCCGGCCCGCTCTTCTTCTTCCTTTTGCCCAGCGCTATTACCCAGCCTGAGCACTCCGCGTCCTCCAGGGTACTATCCAGGCCTTCAACAATCACCACGATTGGATTGGAGGCCATAGCACCGCGTCTCGCCGGGACTCGCCGAGCGTCTCGCCGAGCGGCCACCGCTCCGCCGTTAGGCTGAGCGCGTTAGGAGGCGATGTGTACGAAGAGAGAGGAATTACATTATGGCGTATAACGGGGTGGTACTAGATTTTATGCAAGAGCCATACGTGTTAGAATTTAAGACAATTGCGAGTTGTAACGAGTTTGCAAAGCGACGCTTTCTTTGCCTCTTCGATTTTTCCACTGCTGCTGCTGCTGTCTTGCACACCGCGTCGGAAGTGGTTGAGGACGTGCATGGATGGAGCACAGGCGGGGGTGCGAAACTGTTACTTTATCATTTATGATTTTACACAATATCTCAATATAACGTCCTTTTCTTCTTTGGCAGAACGCAACTTTCGCGCATATCGGCGTTATGTGTACACCACGAGAAACTGTAAGCATTTCTGGGGGGTCTACGTATGCGGTTTTCCCAACGAGAACTATATGGGTGTCGTCAGAATGCCCTCAGGAAATCCATTGCCATTGCCACAATGCCCTCAGTGACTACCTGGCCATCGACCCAATGTCCTCTGAACGGCTGTTTTTACGCGTGAGGCCCCGGCAAAAGCATTGCAGACGGTACAGCGCTTACCTTTGTAATCACGTGCAACCGCCAAGGGAGAATTTATGATGGTAGAAAGAGCAGACAGAGAATGCGTAAAGCCAACGCCGTGACGGAACAGGTGAATGACAGCCTTGGCACTGTTTGCTAGTGGCAGCTTGTATACTTGGGAAGACCACCGGAAAAGTGAAAGGCGTTGTCAAAAAGCATGCTTCGTTTGGCTTCTCTTCAAAAAAATAATAAAGAAACGTTTCTTCTAAACATGGCAACAGTTGCGGACAAACTAGAAAAATATTTCAAGGTACTATAAGGCACATTACTCGTATTTTTTTAAAAATGAACATCATACAAATTTGTCCTAGCGAACAAATGACGCAGATCGGGCAGACGCCCAGTAGCATTAAAGCACTGTAGCTTCAATGCGGCAATACGCAAGCGGCCATCCAGGAAATCAACACTTCAGCCATGATGCGATTCGCCGCGTGAAGGAATGACAGTGCTAACTTTCTCGCAGGCTAGGAACAATGGCGCACAACAACGCCTCGAGCAAACACGTCCCGCCGTGCGTTCTGTGGACTACGCAGCCAAATATAAGTGGTGCACGCGAGGTAGTATTTAAAGTCACATCGTGACTGTTGTATTCTTCATCATCACCGCAAAATATCGTCAATGAAAGCAAACAGCCCAGAAAGCTTTGCATGCATCAATTCACACACTGCGTCAGATCTGCACAATTTTTCATTTCGATTATACTTGCTCTATGGCGATAGTTACTTAGAACAAAACGAGTAGAGTTATATTGAAACACTTCAAGCACATATGCTGGGTTATCTCTTTTAGGGTCCGAGATAGCGGCGGCGTCCTTTTTGTTACTCCGGATTAATGTTATATCAAGCAAGAGTTTAGGAGGCGGTAGGAGCAGAATGGAAGTTGCAAGGAGGGTATACTAATGTGCTGTAAGCGTCGCTAATTAATTGGTTCATGGGACTGACTGCTCTATATTGTTATTTCGCGCAACGGCCATAGATAGCCAAAGAAATCTTGGCGATGAATTGCACAAAGAGCTGTTTTTCAATGAGAAGGTGAGATGCAAATGTTGGATGCGAGATGGCTTAATATTGGCCTAAAATATTCGCTGTAAATGGGGTAAGCTATTTATCTAATAATATAATGTACATGAACAGCGAGTTCTATGGCCATAAAAGCCCACTATGAAGGATTAATTACTAGAACGTGTTAATGATAGCCGCAGTAGTACCTCAGCAGAGCCCTTTAGCACAAGGGCTACAAGGTATTTGCTCTGTAGGTGACTGCATTGCAGCTGAAGCCTCCAAGGAGACGCTGTGTTACAAATAGCCTGGCCAAATGATTTCTATCGTCTTCGTTTCTATTAAGAACATTATTACTGTTTTAAAATTAAAAAGATGGCTATTGCTTCATAAGAACGCTCTGCACAGATGTATATTATGACAATATCAGGAAGGGAAGTATTTTCTCTCTTGTTCTACTAATCGACACTGAACAAGAACATGAAGGACTGTTAGTCTCTTACCATAGCTACTGCATGTCAGAGGGTTAGTTCCAGTTAGAAGATAAGAGTGAGTGCTTTGGTGTGCCCAATTCTTAATCTACAAAGCAGTACTTCCTGGTTTCTTGTTGTTTTCTAAAAGATCCAGTTCCCTACTTTTGGTTTGATTGTGTGTAGTTTGTTGGATACCTCAGTGTCCCACTGCCTCTGCCAATATTGCCGTAGCTTATGTAGTAAATATGGCTTAAGGTCTGCGGTCGGTATAGGTATATTTATTTTTGCATCACAAAAAGCTATGACGTAACCTTTTTGTCAGCAGCTACGTTGTCCTCTAGGCACCAGTGAGCAGGCACCCAACAAAGAAATAATATTTGGTTAGACATGTAGGCTGAGCACAGAAGGTCATTGAACTCATTGAAGATACTTTTTATGTTTTTGTATACTCGCCATGCCATTAACAACACTCAATGGGTCGGTCAATATGACAGCCTTTATGATGCTAGTTTGGTTATATGTTTAACAGCAGAGAGGATCGCATATGCCTCCGCTGTGAGAATGCTCGTGTGCGGATTTAATGCACCGGAACTTGGAAATGACGGTTCAAGAGTTGCATAAGCCACACCACAGGTAGACTTAGAAACATCTGTATGAAATATAGCGCAGGGGTGACTTCAAGTTCGCAGGCAGCGCTCGTCTGTGGTATTTGTTTCTTCGTGTCTTTGTTTTATTCGCGCTGGTAAGCCTAATTAGGTGGTGTTTATGTTTCCAAATAATGTATGCACTGTTCGCTTCACTCTGCTGAGTGCTTGTGGGCTCTGCCTTACTGGATTATGAGCCATTACATTTTTACTTGCTTACAGTGGTATGAGCCATTGATCAGTCGCTGCTTGTGGCCTCTGCCTTACGGGGGCATGAGACATTGCTCTGCCCTGCACTGCCACCTTGATCGGCCGGGGCTCGGGTTTTCTTCCTGTCGACGTTACGCCACGAAGAAACCCCGAGACGCTTGCCACAGACAGCGTCGCTGTAAAAAAAAGAAAGAAAAAAGGAACGCAGTACTAGATTGACGTGCTTTCCCATTGTAAATGTATTTTGCAACCCAGTGCAGTACGTGGCAGTCGATGCGGTTCGTGGAACAACGCTGGAATCCAATGCGTGGAATTTGATGCTCAAACAAGTGCAGTTGTCACACGATTGTGTTTGACCTTTACCGACGGCAGTTAAATTTGAAGACGTAGACGTGGATGAAATACCTGCCCGAATAATTGAAATTATTATGCAGTGCGAAAGGTCATGCACACTGCCGATGCCACTATGTGTCGTTAAGCGGAAGATGAAGTCTAGAGAAGCTTAATCATCTGCCGCTGCAAAATGTTTTATATGTGTGCAGAGGATGGTCGAGTACACCTTTATAAGACGCTACAAATGCAGTGAAGAAGGTGTCATGCCACTTTCTTCAATTACGAATTTATTCTGACTGGTCCTTATTACTAAAATGGTATTTTTTTGTAACCTTGTAACTTGTTCGGCCTCATACAATAGCAGAGATAACGACTAAATAATTACATGCTGGTGAACACAACCTTTGTGCGATGTAGCCGGCTACGGTTGCGACAATTGTACAAACCCCTATTTGTTTCCTGTTAAGGCCGTTTCACATGGCGCGATTTTGCAGTGCGATTTTCGTCCCGGAAGTGCGATTTCCGTCGCATGCGACGAAAATCACAGTCGCAGGGCCGATTCTGCGATTTTCGGCTGCGACTAACCGGTTGGTTGCAGCGTCGCAACGTCGCAGCAATCGCTGCGATTTTCCGTCGAAATTGCGCCGACAGCTATTTCGCGGTCTGTTTTGGAAAATGGCGGCGGTCGCTCAACGCACCGTTTATAGATACTTTTTCGTCTATAAATATTCGCTCGACAAGCCTCGAACAGTGCAACTAATTGAGTGGAACCTTGGATTGCGCAATCGGTACGTAACATCAGCACCGACACGCGAACAGTGCAGATAAAAACTCGTAGGTCAGATTCGGTTCTGTGATTTTTATGCGTTTGTTGACACGCTACGTTGCTAATCTGGCGACGCTACTTTTTATGTTCGCTTCGGGTGCTGATAGTACGTAGTTTTGCGTGATTTTCCGTTATTCACACGCGCTGCGAGTTGTTAAATACTACGAGGTATCCCTCACGGGAAGGCATGGCCTTCGGATGTCGTCCCAATTTTCGGGTTCTGCAGACAACTCGCGATATACGAAAACGCCACAGTTTTATCGCGGTATGCTTTTACGGATTGAACAATTTAAAGAATATGCAACTACGGACAAATGCTATGGTCAATAGGTCACGCTATAGACTAGAACACCGTGAATTCAAAGCGCGCCGCTTATTGGTGAGCGCCGGTCGCGCCATCTATCCTAAGTGCCGCGAAGTAGCAGGCCTGGGCTGCCACACCGGGAGATGCGACCCATGCAGCGCAAAAGCGAAACTTCAGCATTTCAGCTGGGCGGAAGGCGTGTATTGCGTTTTTTCTAACCTGTCATTTGCGCTGTCTCGATTCAATCAAACTTCAAGACCTCATGCAAGTCCGCAATGGCCACGCTGAGTGCTGTGCAGACTGCAGAAGCGAATACATCGGGTAAGTACGCTATTACATTTGTACAAACCGCGCGCTATATACTAGAACACGTGTGAGCTGTAATATCTCCGTATTTTTGGCACGTAACCTGTGAAGGAATATTATTAAAGGTTGCGCGATAAAGCTTTATGAAAATTCTACTTTTCAACATGCATCCCGCGGCAAAATTTTGCCCGGGCGTACGCTTTGCGACGAGTTTCGCGGAAAGCGGTGTTTCTCCTATAAGTGCTCAGAAGCATGCGGTAAATTCCTCGTTGGCGTCACCTATTCTCCTCGCGTGTCCGCGGTACGTCGGGCAGAGTTTCTCGGGCCTTGCTGTATCAGTCATGCCGGAATATAGTATTCTCGCGCCTTATGGCGCTCTACCTCCAAAATAGCATCACTTATTTTCCCGGGGGAGCAGTAGGGGCCATTGTAGAGACAGGGTCTGCTCTCCTGGAACAGCACCTTCGCTCGTGCCAGTATTTTCGTTTTGTGCTCTCCGTGACTTTTCAATATTTTTTAATGGTCTACTTCGATTTAAAATGTGAAAGCATCCAATTGCCGAGCATCACCTGCGATTTAGAGTTCCAATAAAAGTGTATCGTTCATCAATCCCTTTCAGAAGCTATCTGTGACAGTAATGCCTTAAAAGCGAAGTTGCGATATTGTTAGCCAATCTGGTGGTGTTATTGTGCAGAATCCCACCGTCCCTCAGAATTACAGGTGTGCTATGCGAGCATAGACTAATTATGTAGCCATTGTTAGAACTAGCGCCTTAAGATTTTATATCAGTGTCTGTGACGTAAAGGACATTGGCTTGAGTACTGTTTATTTATGTGTCAATCCTTTGTATTCTGTGCAGGTGCCTTGTGTCCGCTTGAATTTCATGAAATCAAAGACTGGATCGAAGACATGAAGCTCTGGCCTCCTGTGCAGGAACACCATATTATTTACTACCTTTTGAAGACAAAATCTTGTGACCTTGAAGAAGTGAATGCAATCAAAAGCACTGAAGCCTACAACTATGTTGAAAGTGGCAAGGTAGGCTGCTTGCTTGTGCACAAGGACATGGCCACACACTCCATTTTTGTCAAAGGAGAAGTCGAAAGGTCTCAGGCGTTAAGTGCGCGCCCGCATAAAGCTTGGGTCTGCCTTCAGCCCAGTGGAAGTGTCGTCACAGTGGACTGCTCTTGCATGGCAAGTGCAGCGCATGCTTGCAGCCACATTGGTATGCTAATTATTTTACATGCTACTAACTTATGCATTACAAAGCCATGCAGTTTTGCTGCGTGAATTATGCACTTAAATGTGACCATCTGCCATTTGCTTAAATGCAAAGTGAACTAAAAGTAACTTGTATTTTGATCAGTGTCAGTAGTGCAGAAGTTTTAAAGGAGTGTCTCTTATGAAGTATGAATTGGTACAAATTTTTTTCAGGAGCTCTACTTTGGAAGATTCAGTTTGCTGTCAGACTTGGTTTGACTGGCACAGCATGTACTGACAAGAGTGCTGAATGGAACCGTGGCACAAAGAAGAATGTAGTTCCAGGAGAAATACAAGGCATAGACTTCAAGTTAAGAAGGCAAATCCAGACTGGGAAACCTGCCCCGAGGCTACATGATCCTCAGTTTCAGAAGTTTAGGGACCATAATTCGCTTGTGAAAAGCTTTGATACAGTTCCTTTGAAAGGTCTTGCATCAGTACCGGGCACAATTTTAAACTTCATGCTAAATGCACCAGCTGCAGAAACTACAGATGAAATACTTAAACCTCGTAGTGTCCCGTCTCATGGCTTTCATGGCGGTACTGGACCTGACAACTGCCATTGCTGTAATGATTTCTATAAAAGGTATGTAGACATACCTCTAGATGCACAAGTTAGACTGGCCAAAGGAACAGTGGAGCAACGTGGCAGTGTGTGGGAAGGCAGTAAAAAGGTCAGAATAACAGCCTCAGTCACGTCAAAGATACCTAAGCGCAAGCACACTTTGCCAGAAAGAGCACCGGCTTCCCTACTGAGGTCTAGCTTCAGAGGTAACAAAGCAACTATGCATGGTACACAGTGTGAGCCTATAGCCAGGGAGGCGTTTGAGCAAGAAACTGGCCTAAATGTGGCAAGACTAGGAACTGTGGTGTCGCAAAGTGAACCGTACCTATCTGCAAGCCCAGATGGACTTGTTGGCACAGAGTCCATTCTTGAAATTAAGTGCCCTTACACAGAAGACTGCTTCTCTTTGTTGGACAGCGGAAAATATGATGTAAGGAAGGGAGATGATGGATATTTTCTTTCTAAATCAGGCAGGAGGGGCTACTACAGTCAAGTACAATTCACTATGTATTGTTGCCAAAGGAAACATTGCTTTTTTATGTGTGGACAAGCAGGCCAACTGTCCTGGTTAATGTGAACTATGACCCAGCATACTTAAGCTCCAGCCTTGCAAGAGTGCGCAACTTTTACTTTTCTTTCTACCTTCCTGCTTTGGTAGACGATGCTCTCACTCAAAGCTCGACAGCACTTGAAGCGTACGACATGTTTCTACGTACTGCTACTTAATGACAGTATAGCAAAAATGGTTAATTTGCAGCATATTGTTTATTTATTGTAAATAATTTATAAGCTAAAGTTCTATAGCTCGAAAAAACAAACAGCAAGACATATTGTGCAATAGTTCGTTTATTTTTGTTTGGAAGTTTGCCCTGAGGCATAAAACAAGTTACGCATCTTACATGTGCACACAAAGTTTGTTCTGTTTACCAAGTCCAGCAAGGATCTATTGTGGAGACCAAGGACGGTATTTTGTAGCTATGCCTTTCCGATGGTAATGCCTTTTCGCGCTTGGTCGGTGGTCAGAGCGACGGTCTACTCTCGTTATCAATGGGATCAGCCGGCCGTGAGCGGTGGATGATAGGACTAGTATAGCATAAAGCATAACGCATCGCTACAAAATACCGGCCCATATATCCCTGCTGCTGGTGCCAATGCATTCAAAGCAAAAGTGTAACAATATGTATATACAATCTATGGAGACAGAAAAAAAATTGTCCACAGCTGTAACCTTTGGAACACAAATACCTGTCATTTATGTTGATGAATTAATAAAAAATGGTTTCCAGCCTTGTACTTTTCTGGACAGTAAAATGCACTATCCAAACTAGTGCAAAAAAGTTTCTTTCACAGAAAACAAGGAGTTGCACAGTGGTGACTCGCCTTGGTTCCTCTTTGTGAACATTTATGAGAACATCATGCAATAGCCTTCCAAATCACATGAGCGCTTGTGTGATATGACCTTACATGTACACTAGAAAATTGTACTGATTACAATGAAGGTATAAAAATCATCATATGTATAAAAAATGTTACTACACATAAATACAACTGGCGAATACGTATATCTTGCATGATTTCCTCCTGGCATACCTTTGACTCAATCTACCAGAATAAATGTTGGACTTCCGAGTGAAATCGCACGCAACCAGAAAAAAAAAGGTTATCAGGCTCTTCTTTGTGAACATATATAAGAACAAAATAGAATAATCTTCCAAATCCCGTGAGCACTTGTGTGAGATGACCTTACATGTACACTGGGAAATTGCACGTAATACTACAACACAGCTACAAAAAAATAAGCACAAAAATTGTCAATACACATGATGGACAACTGGGAAGTATAGTATCTTGCAGGCTTTTTTTTCTGGCATATTTAGAATAAATGTCAAAGTTCACGTAAAACCTCTCACAAGAAAAGTCTACCAGACTCTCTATGAACATTTAGAAAAACATAATGCAAGTCTCAGATTTTAAAGTGAAATCACTCCTAAAAATAAAAAAGCTTACCATACACAACACAAAATTAACACAGCCTTCTTTTAGCAAGTGTTGCAAGACCAATCTGGCACCCACGACTAAGTCATTGCTAGCAAGTAATGCACTTGACACAGGTACTCCTCTGCGCAAAAGTATACATACCACAGATTCTGCGATTAAGCAGATTTTTTTTCACCAACGCATATAACTTGAAATTGAGGACTGTAGTATAAACATGACATTGCGAGCTTTCCCGGCCACTTGTACGTTTGTATGTCTGAATTACGACTAAATTTAGTGTTTTTCAGCGAGCCTGAGGCCATATACTTTCGCTCACGGAGTACCTTCTTCAACTATGATATCACTGCGAATCAGGGGTGACTTCAAATTGCAAAGTCCTGCACAAACTACAACAATCTCATTTACAAGTTTCTTGTGATGAATTGGGACACTGCACTTGAGTATTCTGAATGTCTTAATACGGTTAATTGCTCTTTCGACATGTATTCTTAATGAAGCAATTCGCCTTGTTCTCGTCACCTCCACTTCTTCAAGCCTGTTCCTTCCTTGTGTAAAAGCGGGCATATTTAGGCGAACACATTTTGCTTTCATCTCCTCATTCAACGTGAAGCCTCGATCTGCCATTACTTCATCACAGTTTTCGAGGTAGTCGCAAAATCCTGAATCTTGCACGATAAACCGATCAGAAGCCCCGCCACAATATACTTTAGATACAAACATAATGAAGCCTGTGGGTGCTATGGCTACTACAAATTTTGCAGTGTTTCCGCCTTTGTACTGGCTGTACGTCTGAGCACGAGCATACAGCTTCTTGGGGCGCTGCATATACACCTCTGTGCAGTCTATTATGCATCTAGTGTTCTTGTACATGCTTTCTTTGAATGTTTTTGGAAGTCACCTCTGTATGGTCTCCTGAGGTAGCCAGATGATCAAATGTTGTCTGGAAATTTCAGCTAGTGCTCGAAGAATTGTGCGAAAAATTTTACCAACAAGAGATACAGATATAGCAAACCGATACGCTAAATCAGCATAGAGCAAGCCCAGTCTAAGGCGCATCAAAGTCAGCAGAACAGCATCACTAATGCTTAATTTGAATTGAGTGCTGACCTTACTCTCCACAACATTGACTAATTCACAGAAGGTGCAATAGCTCAATCCAGTGTAAAACTGGTACTGACTAGGCGGTAATGAAACTATTGTAAATAGATGTTTGAGTTCCTGCATCAACATTTTTCACACTGCAAGAAAAGTAGCAGTGTTCGTGCAAAATTCTTTGCACACACTGAAGTGAAACATCCATTGGCACTATTGCTTGCTCGGGCTCTGAAAGTGATGACACTGTGGACTGCTCAGCAGTGTGAAGATTCTCTGCATCATAAGATGTCTCAAAATAAAAATTTGGGGCTGCCTCTTCAGTGCTTTCGACCACTACCTCGTATGTAGCAGGGACAATATCAAGCCTTTCGGATGCGACCTCCTGCAGTTAGCTGTTATACAGTTCTACTGTGCTTTTAGCTTCTACTACACTTGTTTTAGTGTGACCTGGTGTCTCCATTTGCGCTGTTTCACTCGGGGCATCCACTGCAGGAAGGTGAACAGACGCTATCTGCTGGGATGTGGCCACTTGCTGCTGAATGATCTGCTGCTCCTGTTCACGCTTGTGTTGCTCGTTTGTGTGGTATCGTTGTGTTGCTCGTGTGGTCTCGTTTGTGCAGTGTTGCTCGCTTGTGCGAGGCCATATTGGATTGTTGGTGTTTTCAATTAAAGTTGTTTCTCTCTCTCTCTCCTGTTGTGGACAGGCAGCAGTTAGTGCTTGGATACCAGCATGCAACGTTCCTAGGTTTCCACCAGCACGCAGAACATTGTCCTCTGCGCTTTCAGTATGGTCTTGTTTGTCATGTTCACTGCTAGGTTGGCCACGTTCGGCAGCACAATGGCGAGGTCGCTTGACTGGGCTTACAGCCTGCCTGATTAGCAGACGCCTGCCCTTCACCACCTGCACATTGAAAACAAACAAACTATATGTTATAGTAAGAAGGGCTGTAGTTCTTTTCTGTGCATAACTGTTGGGGAGATATAAATTCCTCTCAAAATGAAAAACAAAATGCACAAGGCCAATTGTATCGTGCAACCACTTAAAAGCACAACATTCAGAACACAAGCCTATAGCACTTAGAACAAGCAGCGTGTGGCGCTAAACCTGCACTCATTGGAAAATGTGGAACTACAGTGGTTATAATGTTCAACTACATGTGCTGTCAAAGCCTGCATAAGAAGGCGAGCACGACAGATGCAGGTGTGAGTTGTTGCACCAACTATTACAGGGCACATAAAATTACCATCCCTACTTAAAGCTGCATCATCAGGGACCCCTTTGGTACAAGACCACAACCGCACCTGCATTCCAAGAAATTATCCCCACCAACTGCAGTTACCTGGTATCAGACCTGTTTCGCTTGTGCGAGGCCATATCAGATTGTTGGCGCTCCCTCAGAAAAAAAAACAGGTGAGGGCGACCAAAATTTTGTTACAAAATTCAACAATAATTAACCACCTAATTTTCCTTGCTATATGAAAAGAAAAATTTCGTGCTTGGCCTCGCATAACAGCACGCACGCAGTTTATAGCTCAGGAGGCTCAAATGAATTCGTTACGAATGACACCTGAAATGTAAAGACAGGCGCGCTGCAAGAACACCTTCGGCGACGAGCAGTCATCGTTTACGTCTTTGTGGACGCATGCTACGTGACGAGCAGACTTCAGTTTACTTTCGTTAGTAATAACGCTCACCAGCAGGGCAACATTCTATTGCCTACGACTTGTTCACACTTAATGGTCATGGCGCGCCAGCTGCAAGTATCGCTAACCGCAAACTCAACTGTTCCTCTTAACCGTCGGGAGCTCTGCATGAATGAAAACACGAAAAGGCTTGCCTTTTTGTTATAGCGAAGGCGAAGCATCGGCACGGGATTCTGATCTGTAGGCTTGTTGTCCAGGAAGTGCTCGGAGCAAACCTGCGTGTTACACATATTACGTTCGTAGGGCGCAAAGTTGAACGTGGCACCAAAATATACACAGCTCGCATACTCACTCGCGCATTTTCACTGGGTTGGTAGTTCTTCCTATTCAGTGCAGCTATCCACAGGTGGCGTAGCTTGGCATTCTTCGTTGCGGATGGAAATCGGTGCAAGCTGAAAACACCGCACCGGCACGATTCCCTGCGTGTGTTGTGCTCTTCGCAAACAGCGCTAAGTAACCTGCACCTTTTGCGCTGGTTGTTTTGGCATCCAAACACGACGCAATGCTATGCCCAGATGACTTCTTGTATATAGGAACCGCGTGAACGGACACATTTCCGCACTTTGGAGTCCTAGAGCTGGCACTTGCCATGTCTACCGGTCGCCGATGAACACACTTTGGCAGCCCAGTACAAAATGGCGCTGGTCGACCGGGCAGCCCGGGCGCGAGAGTATGCGTTCGGTTAGTCTGGGTGCGAGACTATCGTGTTCTGGTGTATACGCGCGACCATTTAGTTGCAGTCGGTTGGTTTGGGCTTTCATGCGCATTTTCCTCAATGAATTATGTCATTTCAAGGTTCTGTTACTTCCGCTGCGAGACGCGACTGCTTATCAATCTCGCAAAGCGAAGGTGCAAACTATATATCGTAATGAATGTTCTACAATAGCATATTTAACACTTTGACTGGGAATAAACAGTATTGCCAGTTTGTTTTCGAAGCACTCCTTAAACATTTTTTTGTCATTTTTCTGATGTATCATTTTTCTCCTGAAAAAAAAACAATAAGCCCTCAGTGTGTTGCAGACTTTGTATCCTTACTGCATCTGTAATAACCCTCACATTAAAAGGTAATTGCACATTTCGCTTACTTCAGTACATCGAATTACTTTTGTTGTTTGGTTGTAACATATCGCAGTACTCTAAGAAACTACTTCGCCATAAACATTCGTGCCTTTTTTTGCTTCTCTGTCTCTGCTTCCTGTAAAATACATGCAATAATGCAAAGAGCAGGCAAACACCTTGTTTTTATAGGCAGTAGATAACTCATTAAACAAAAGCAGATCAAAATTGTGCAGTGAAGTCAGCCCGTTGCATTCCTTCGTGTGAATGATAGCATGTTTTCAAGTGTAAGTGGGTCTTGCATGTCCACAGCTCATAAAGTGTGCAGACTCATCACGAGGCGTAGGTATTGCCCATCAAGATGGAGGCAATGTTGCTAATGAGTCTGCACTTACATGTATTACTGCATAAACTCGTATAACCATATCCCATCATAATTCAGTCGAGCTTGCTCTGACTCATATTCACCAAAATTATACTTGGCTGAGCTTGATCTGACTAACATTCACAAAGATTCTACTCAGGCAAGCTTGCACCCAGTCATATTCACCAAAAATCTACTTCCCCAGCTCGCTTTGACTCATATTCACTAAAATTATACGCAGATGAGCTTGCTCTGACTTATATTCATCAAAATTCTACTCAGGTGAGCTTGCCCTGAGTCATATTCACCAAAAATCTACTTACCGAGCTTGCGCTGACTCATATTCACTAAAATTATACTCAGATGAGCTTGCCCTGACTACCACATGACAATATTCACTAAAAGTTTACTCAACCGAGCTTGCTCTTACTCGTATTCACCAAAATTCTACTGAGTCAGGCTCAAACGAACTCGGACTCATGGTTAGCTCGAAGTCTTGGTGAGCCGACGTTTGAGTGAGTTCACCGTGCTATGTATACATTACAGTATGTGACCTGTGCGGTGAATAAGCAAACATTGCCTAGGAGTATGTGATGCATCGGGTTAAATAAGGACAACTGTACACACTGCAGTTAGTTTTCTAGAGTTTAACTGACCATAGCGTGACAGCTTCGCCTCATGTCGATTCAAGCAAGTGCATTTTATCTGCATCATATTTTTGCCAATCCTGTTGGCTGTCCTGGCCATTACTGGGTGGCCACATTTTGTACATTTCAACACAAAGTTGAATAAATGACTGTGGTGCAATATATTGTTACGGGGAAAAGAAGCAAGAAATATATTTACACTGTATTTAGAAGTATGGCAGCGGCTGACAAGATCATAGCTCGCGAAGTCCAGAGCGTCGTCTTCTTCAAGTCATGACCAAACGTCTTCTTCGTCGCTCTGTAACATGACCCCCGGCGACTGAAGCACCGACCCGGTGCTGGTTAGGAGGCGGTCGAATGATACGGCTTAAGACGCGCCACGTGGACTACATCGGAACGAGGCTGAGCCACGGTGGGGTCAAGAGGGGCGATTTCGTAGGTGACGTCGGTTACTTGACGCAAGACGCGGTAAGGGCCAGAGTAGCGTGAAAGCAACTTCTCCGAGAGGCCAACGCGTCGCGACGGAGACCAAAGCTGAACCAGGGCGCCCGGCGTGTAGTGGGCGTCACGATGGTGGGTGTCATATAAGCGCCGCTGATTTTCCTGCGAGTCCGCAAGTCGACGTCGGGCAATATGGCGTGCCTCTTGTGCCTGGAGTATGGCGTCCCGGGCGTACTCTGATGTGAAATGCAGGCTATCAGGCAGAAGGGTGTCGAAAGGTAGCGTAGGGTCGCGGCCGAACAAGAGGAAGAATGGAGAGAAGCCTGCGGTATCGTGGCGAGAAGAATTATAGGCAAAGGTAACGAATGGTAATGCAACGTCCCAGTCGCGATGGTCAGCGGAGACATACATGGACAGCATGTCAGTAAGGGTCCGGTTGAGACGCTCGGTGAGACCATTCGTTTGTGGATGGTAAGCAGTAGCAAGTTTGTGTTTAGTCGCGCACGAGTGTAGAATGCCATTAACAACTTTAGAAAGAAAGCAGCGGCCTCGGTCGGTAAGGAGCTGTCGAGGGGCACCGTGGTGAAGGATGACGTTTTCTAGCAGGAAATCGGCGACATCGGTTGCACAGCTTGTCGGAAGAGCCCGTGTGATTGCGTATCGGGTGGCGTAGTCTGTTGCGACAGCAATCCACTTATTTCCCGAAACAGACGTAGGAAAGGGGCCTAAAAGATGAATGCCTACACGAAAGAATGGTTCTGATGGCACGTCAAGTGGTTGAAGGCGGCCAGCAGGGAGTGTGGTCGGCTTTTTCCGTCGTTGACAAAGGTCACACGCAGCGATGTAACGGCAGACGTCACGGTAAAGACCAGGCCAAAAAAAGCGCCGACGAACGCGGTCGTAAGTCCGTGACACGCCAAGGTGACCGGAAGTCGGCACATCATGAAGCTGGGCGAGAACAGTCCGGCGCAGATGCGAAGGGACAACTAAGAGTCGGTCAGGGCCGTCAGGGCGCATGTTACAACGGTACAATATGCCATCGTGGAGTTCAAACATTCGAAGGGAAGGATCGGGCGTCGTTGAAGTCAGCCGGTGAATAAGGTCTTTTAAGAAGTCGTCCCGCCGTTGTTCCGCTCCGATATTGTCAAAAGCACTCAAAGAGAGAACGGTGACAGGAATTTCGGCCATAGAAACGTCAGGTGGGTCGACAGGATGGCGCGACAAGCAGTCCGCATCTTGGTGTAACCGGCCGGTCTTGTATACAACTGAGTAGTTGTATTCTTGAAGGCGCAGAGCCCAGCGGCCAAGGCGCCCAGAAGGATCTTTCAGGGAAGAAAGCCAACACAGAGCGTGGTGGTCAGTGATGACTTTGAATTGCCGGCCGTACAAATAGGGGCGGAATTTTCCCACTGCCCAAACGAGAGCCAGACACTCGCGCTCAGTGATAGAATATTTGCGCTCAGCAGGGGAAAGAAGACGGCTGGCATAAGCAATAACACGTTCTTGTCCTTGTTGTTTCTGGGCCAGGATAGCTCCAATACCGTGGCCGCTGGCATCAGTACGGACTTCTGTTGGAGCTGATGCATCAAAGTGAGCGAGAATGGGAGGGGAAGTAAGCAGCCGGATCAGCTCAGTGAAAGCAGCAGCGTGCTCACGGCCCCAAATGAAGGCAGCGTATTTCTTGAGGAGCTCAGTAAGAGGGCGTGCAACGTCCGCGAAATTGCGGACAAACCGACGAAAGTAGGAGCAGAGGCCCAAGAAGCTGCGAACGTCCTTGGAGCACGTTGGCACGGGAAATTCTTTCACTGCCCGGATTTTATCTTGATCAGGACGTACACCAGAGGAATCGACGAGATGTCCGAGCACAGAAATTTCACGACGACCGAAGTAGAATTTGGACGAATTGAGTTGTAGCCCCGCCCGACGAAAAACAGATAGGACCATCGATAGGCGTTCGAGGTGCGTCGCAAAAGTAGGGGAAAAAACGATCACATCGTCCAAGTAACAGAGGCAGATGGACCACTTGAAGCCGTGTAGGAGGGCGTCCATCATTCGTTCAAATGTGGCCGGGGCATTACATAACCCGAAAGGCATCACTTTGAACTGATAAAGGCCGTCGGGAGTAATAAAAGCTGTTTTCTCACGGTCCATGTCATCGACGGCAATTTGCCAGTACCCAGAGCGAAGGTCTATGGACGAAAAATATTGTGCTTCATGGAGGCAATCCAGGGCATCGTCAATGCGTGGTAGCGGATAGACGTCCTTCTTGGTTACCTTGTTTAGGTGCCGATAATCTACGCAAAATCGCCAACTGTTGTCCTTTTTCTTAACTAGTACAACAGGGGATGCCCATGGGCTGCAAGAAGGTTCAATGATGTTACGAGAAAGCATCTTATCAACTTCGTGTTGGATGATGTCTCGCTCAGTAGGAGAGACGCGGTAGGGTCGCCGATGGATTGGACTCGCATCCCCGGTGTTAATGCGATGTTTGACAACAGATGTTTGCCCGAGAGGACGGTCTCCAAGGTCGAATAAGTCCCAGTACGAGGCAAGGAGGCAACGTTGTTCATTGGCACACTGGGGCGGAAGGTCGGGCGCAATCATTTTCGTTAGGGCATTCAAGTCTGAAGGGGCAGGAGGCACAGCAAGAGGTGCACACGAGGAGCCGTCAGCAGTTAAACTCGAAATGTGGTAGTCTCGGGCCGGCGTGATTTGCGCAAGTGATATGCCGCGCGGGAGAACTTGTGCACAAAGTCCAAAGTTCACTAGCGGAAGACAGGACGTGTTCTCCGTAATGGTAATGACGGTGTGAGGAAATGCGACGTTATGCGAGAGCAGGACATCCGGATTAGGGGTTACGATGTAGTCACCGTCTGGAACGGGCGGAACGGGTGAAACACCTATGTAGGAAACGGCAAGGTGAGGGAGGCGAATATGCTCTGTGGAACATAGCCGGATCGGAGCACTAACGAGGGGACCAATAGCAACAGGTAGAGCGAGTTGCACAACACCAGCAGAACAGTCTATCAAGGCGGAATGGGCTGAGAGAAAGTCAAGTCCCAGGATTAGGTCGTGAGGGCAGTGTTCGAAGACATAGAATAAAACAGAAGTATGATGATCGGCGACACTAACACGAGCTGGACACATGCCAATAACGGCCGGCGTTCCCCCGTCGGTGACTCGGAGCACAGGCGACGGGGCAGGAGTGAGGACTTTCTTGAGACGATGGCGAAGCTGAGCACTCATCACAGACACATGCGCGCCAGTGTCAATCAGAGCCGTAACAGGTACACCATCCACGTTCACTTTGATGAGGTTCCGATGTGTGGGCAGGGTCAGAAGAGGATTTTGGCATCGGGTCGGTATAGCAGCATCACCTCTAGGTGCTGCACCCGTTAGTTTTCCGAAAGCGTGCGCAGGAAGGAGCTTGGGGACGGTGACCGACGCGATGGGGGCGAGCGGGAGAAGCGGCGATGTGGCGAAGGAGAGCGGCTAGAACGGGTGGGCCGAGAAGTGTCGCCAGGAGTTACTGGTTGCGTGTGCGGTGGGAAGCGAGAAGTAGCACGAGGAGGACGGTCGGATGGGAGATATGGCCAAGGGGTCGAATTCCATGAAGAGCGGCAGTGACATGAAATATGACCGATACGGCCACAAGTGAAGCATATTGGCCTGTCGTCTGGAGTGCGCCAGTCAGCCGGGTTGCGATACCGCGGAGGGGCATTCACGTTTCGAGGGCGCATGGCAGAGGTGGACGAAACGTAGTCAGGCCGATTAATGGAGCAGACGTTGGTCAAGCCAACGTTGGCCAATTCCTGGCGTACGACGGTCTGGATCAGGGAAACGGTGGCTGGGCAATTGTCGGAGCCAAGCGTTGGGGTTGGCATAGGAGATGCGGCTTCGATTTCACGCCGGATGATGTGGACGATGTCATTAGAGCGATTGGGCGTAGGCAGACTGCGGAGGTCTTCGCAGGTGGACGTAGCAGCCGTGTTGGGGAGGCGGGGAAATGGGTGGGCAATGCGACGGCTCTTGGCCTCTTCAAATCGCCGGCATTCGATAAGGATGGCTTGTACAGTAGAACAATCCTTAAACACAAGGAGGTGAAAGGCATCATCTGCTATGCCCTTAATGACATGTGCCACTTTATCAGCTTCGGACATCCTCGGATCCACCTTGCGGCACAGAGCGAGCACATCTTGAATGTATGTGAGGTAGGACTCGGTGCACGTCTGGACACGCGAAGCGAGGTCTTTTTGAGCGGCGCGCTGACGTCCAACAGGCCTGCCAAACAAATCCGTGAGCTTCTGTTTACAAATGTCCCAGGTGGTAAGTTCTTCCTCATGGGTCTGAAACCAGACGCGTGCCGTCCCCGCGAGATAGAATATCAAATTAGCCAGCATGGCGGTTTGGTTCCAGTGGTTGCTCTTGCTCACCCGCTCATAAAGTTGAAGCCAATCTTCAACATCCGTGTTGTCAGTGCCGGAAAAGGAGCCGGGGTCACGCGGTTGTGCCAGAATGACGGTTGGCGTGGGGGCCGACGAGCCCGAAGCATCGTCGCCTTGAGCTGGCATGGTAGATGCAGCCAAGGAGCGCCCGCTGCGTAAATCCGTCTTGTCCTTGAGCCCGCAAACTCCACCGAAAATGTTACGGGGAAAAGAAGCAAGAAATATATTTACACTGTATTTAGAAGTATGGCAGCGGCTGACAAGATCACAGCTCGCGAAGTCCAGAGCGTCGTCTTCTTCAAGTCATGACCAAACGTCTTCATCGTCGCTCTGTAACAATATTTAAAGAAAGATGCATCACTGCACGTATAACAATCAGAACATAATACAAACACGTGCACATAAGATGCACACAAATGATAAATGCATAAACAGACGGAATCAGCTAGCCACCACCTATTCAAAAAAGAAAAAAAGCATAGACCAATGATGCAATGGGACTACGTATAACAATTCCCCTTGCCAGGTACATGGGCTATAGGAGAAACACACGTGCAACCTAGCAGTTACCTCGAGGTAGCAGCTATGGACGCTTTTGCATTCGCAGCTGGCCACTCAACCACTCAAGTGTGTTCAGTGTGTACTTGTACTTTGGAACACTTTTTATTGTCTATATCTCAAAAATTTAATGTGGCTCCTTAAAATTTTGGGAATGTTTGGATTCTGAGGCTTTCGAAGGTAAATATTTTTATTCCATTCTCGTTCAAGGTGAAAGCTCATACAAAAGCTTAGAGATATTGTCAGTGCCCCTCACTTTCCCAGAGAACACAAGTAGTCTGTTATTGAGATTCTAGCAGCTTTTCAACAGCAAGAAAGGGAATCAGCTTCCCCTGTTTTCAGCATTGGGTTAACGCAAGCAATTCAGGGAAGCATAAAGTTTTGCTAATACAATCTGCTCGGGAATACCAGATTAGATTGTACCTTGACGCTTTCCTTGCACTTTCTTATTTTGGTCAAATAATCTAGTTTGAAATGGCTCCAGTTAGCATGCTCTAACATTGGTCTAATATAGGTTAAGAACATGACTAGCTTAACTGACTGGGATGCTGGCTTTCATTTCCAGGAAAGGAACCATATTGCCTGCTCCAGTTGCATGTGTTTTCGGTTATCTGGGGTTTTCAGCCTGATTTTTAAGATAATGTGCTCAAGCAGGTAGAAGCACAAGTATGCTATCAGCGGATAGTTTCAATAGCTTCTTACTTTACACTTGTCACTATCAATACAAAATTTTAGTGTTCGATTTTGTTATTAAACAAGCAAACGTACTCCTAACAAGGTATTTTAATGTTAGCCGTGGGGCTACGCGGCTGCGCTACGTACTGCAGCATATTAACTTAAGCTTCTTAATAGAGATTCACAGCACACTAACAGCGCAAGATAAGGACGAGAAAATAGACGACGCCCATGTCTGTCAGAATGATACGATACTACGTACAGAAGTGACTGGAGCTCCTAAAAAATGTGGTGTCGGCGTTTACGCCTTTCGAAATATTCAGAGAGTACTTGTATGAATAATTACAGCACACGCGCCAAGACGGATGAACCAGGCTGGCGCTAAGATTAACGTTCACAACACAAATTTCATTGCACGTTCAATAATTACACACAGATCATTTGCGGCTTCCTTCAGGCGCAGACGTGAGCTTTAGGGTTGGTGCTTGCTGCTAAGTTTGGTGCAAGAATATTGCTAGGAGTAGGAACCGCTTATGCGCAATAACGAGCAATACACACACATCCTTTCTTCAGAAGCTGACGTTAAGCACGGGTAGCGCGAGGGTCTCTGCGTTGACATGACGACTTCGCTGCAGCCGAATTCCGATTACTGCATACGCGATGACAACAGCTATAGGGGCTTGTTGATAGGTCCTCTTGTAATTTGTTTAACCGCAGGAAGAACGACACAGGCATAAAACACCCACGAGACAGCACACAGCGCTGAACGACAACCTGCGAACAGCTGTTTACGTCCGCCATTTCTTGTTGAACTTCACAAACCGCTGTTGCGCACTCCAAAACAAATTAAACTCTGAAGCGTTTTTAAATTACAAAACGCACGTATTATTTGGTCCTAATAAAGAGAGGTCAATTATATTATAACGCGCACGTCCTTTCCATTACATTGAAGAAATTATGCGCCATGTGCGACAAAACCTGGCAGCAAGCAACTCTGGCCGTCGCACCAGTCGCGTTGTTGAAATCGCAGTCATGTGAAAGAGCCCAAAAAATCGCATTGCGACCCGTGCGATCGCACCATTTTTTTTTCGCTACAGTCGCAGCATGTGAAAGGGCCTTTAGGAGGACCCTGCGACAATTTTTATTTCAGAGCCTCCGACTGTGCATTTATACTTTACCTGTTATTGTTGTGTACTTCTGATGAAAGTAAATTCAACTTCTCGCTAAATTCGACCTATGACATTGATGGCACTTGTCCGAAACGTACGAACGCCTGTGCAGCGAATAGATAACATTTTCAAAAATCACATCTTTTGTTAAACTTGAATCTTTCCCTCTTAAGTTGCATCGCATGGTAGCTTAATCATCCAGTGCCGACTCTGTTTGGTTAATGTCAATTTTATTACCAAATTTGGAATGACACTAATCTATCGCGGGGGTACGTGTTCTTTCGCTGTGTGGAGAAAAAGCTGAGTTGCAATTTAGGTTGTTTTGTGTATTTACCTGTTTTATTGAACAAATAAACTTCCTTTTTCTAAGAGGAGCGCATTTCAATGTTAGTGGGCACACGAGCGACTAGTGCTGCGCCAGCATTTCATCACCAGAGGGACGGAACAGAACCGAACAGTCTCTGGGGTTTCAGCGCAAGGAAGTGCTCGCGAGAACTCGTAATGATGGCGTCGCGACCACCGAGGCGTCCTAAGGAGCACCGCTTCACTTTTGGTGTACCCGAAGAAACAACATCCATAAACGAGATCACCGTTGGATCACCATCGATAGGTGGATAGGCGAGGACCAAATATTAAGGGATTCTCAAACAGGATTCAGGCCCAGCTGCTCAATTTGGTGCGCTCATGTTGACTTGGAGAGTAGAATTCAACTCGCTCGCCGCAACAACCTGTGCGCGGCCGTAGTGACATTAGACATTGCGAAGGCGTATGACAGGGTCGAGCACAATACTTGAATCCACAGACTCGAAAGTGTGAATCTGCCACAGTATATAATTGCATGGATTCAAAATTTTCTAAGCAGAGGCACATTTTATTGCTATCAAAAAACGTGTCCCATCTCACAGTTACAAACAGACAAGGGGCGTACTCTCAAGGTGCCGTACTCTCCCCCATAATATTTAATATTTTACTAAATCACATCCCGACGCAGCATGATGTACACGTATACGTATACGCTGACGATGTAGCATTTTTTTGGTATCAAATGATATGCATAGCCTATATAAAACTTTGCAGTCATATTTGAATCAGATTGAAATTTCGCTAAAAGCAATACTAATGTCACTGAAAGTCAACAAAAGTGCAATCATTGTTTTATCTTAAATTTCTATCCAAATAACGCTGTCGTATGTCCAGGAGATTATTCTGCAGCTGCAATGTTTAAAATATCTGGGAATGATTTACACGGAAAAGCTTAATTGGCGGACACACATAAAATACATGGCATGTAATGGAGCACGCACTTTTGGTTTATTACGAAGAGTCAGCAGCAATTGTTTTGGAATGCGGCGGCAGACCAAGCTGATGTTTTATTGTATGTTTGTATTTGTAACTTCCACATTTATTCCTTCAGCCATAATCATAACCGACTCATTGTCTGTTTATTTTGGTCTACCAGTGCCCAATTCATCAAAACATAACACGCATCCAAACTCTAAGACGGGGGCGTCTTAGAGTTTGGATGCGTGTTATGTTTTGGAGGTCCTACTTATAAGTTACGTCCTCTGGTTCTTTTAGAACGCGAATCGCTACGTCTATGTGTCAGCCTTCCAAGATTTGTAGCAAATATTCTTTATCATGAAACTCACCTTCCTTCTCTCCAAACTCGAATTTGTATACTGACTGTCCAAACATAACTGAACATCTATGCTGCTTCCCAGAGACACGCCTACTCTCTTTCTTCGAGAACCGACTGCATTCCTTGAGAATCAATATTTCAGACTGCATTGTCCTAAGATATCTTTTGTGCATCAACTATTAGAGCCATTACAGGTATTAACCTGTGATGTGGCTTTTACAAATTTACCTACTGCGACAGTAAGCGTTCAATTCGATGAAAAATTTCTGAATAACGCTAAGCTTCTGCCTATTCGATACCTAAAATGTTTGCTAGATGACCCCCTCGAGAACCTCCAAACAAATGCAGTAATAGCCACAGATACTTCTTTCAGTAATGAGAAGGCAGGTTTGGGCATTTTTCGCCATCATGAAATTGGTGTTTCTCTCTTCGACTGTCCGACTTTACACCAATATTTCAGGCAGAGTTATTGGCGATTATTATAGCTCGACGAAAACTTCCACATTTATTCCTTCAGCCATAATCATAACCGACTCATTGTCTGTTTATTTTGGTCTACCAGTGCCCAATTCATCAAACATTCTCCGAAAATTTCATTCATTTATTTCCCAACATTTACGCCTCATCCATCTGGTATCGGTGCCAGGGCACGTGGGACTCACTTTAAACGAGTCAACAGACACATTAGCAGCGGCCTCTCTTAAAGGCCCGGTACAGAGGATCCTAAAACTTCCGGCATGCATCACTCCTGCAAGATTAAAAAAATTCCGTCCAAGAAGAACATGCGAAATTATGTGTATTAAATATCACTGATTTTCAGCACCTTGGATTTCCTTGGCACAACAGATGGTGTTCAACAAGAAAACTTGATGTTTATTTATGCGAATGCGTTGCCGAATACCAATGCTTGATTTGTATTCCCGAAGGTATGATCAGGAACCTTCCGCTCCATGTTTTTATTGCAACGAACCCGAAACTATGGATCATTTTTATAGAGTTCGGTAGGTTCACCGCGCATAGAAAACGACTTCTAGATGGTCACCTCCGCCAACTTGGATTAGCCATTACGCTACATATCATTCTGTCCCTGGGGCGTCGGCACTAGGACACTGTAATAGGAACGTATGTGATGCCATATTTATTTTATAATGGAAAAAAGGAGACTACTATGCTAATTTTATTGTTTTACTTTCCACAACAAGAAAGCACAAATATTAACTTCAAATTTTAAGATATTATAGCATGAACATCCACATTGTTACAATTAGAATTCATTTAATATCTCATTATTAAATAATAAAATCCTATGTAAGTATTCTTCCTTTTTCTACCCACTGCCACCCGATTCATGGCCAATCCCACGTAGTCGATTGTGCTACATCTGTAGGCACCAAACCGTGTTCCACATTACAGGCGGCCCATCCCCCAGAGTGGGTAAGTACCACTAACATCTAGGCTTTACATCTACATCTACGACCCACGTGTCACTTAGATTGTTTCTTTTCTGTAAGAATTTTAGTTAGGAAAGCTAGATTTTGGCGCAGTCGACAGGTTTTGAAAACTGGACATCTGGGTGTCGTTTTTCATCGACCAGGCGTCACTGGAATCTGTTGCTTTCATACGATACCAAGTGCACGGGAAGCCAACGAGGGACCCTATTCGTGAAGTTAGTTCTACTTGGTTGATCAACGGGAAGATGTAATAAGCTGCCATGAGCCACCAAGCCCTGGTTCAAGCAAGATCAACGAAAGTGAATCTACAGCTCCAGATACTGAGCGAACTCGTTCTGGAACCCATACGCCGGGGTACCCTCAAAGAGGAAGTGCCTGCCGGGAAGGTGAGCCTGGTCATGATTGTTATAGAAGACCTGCAAAGACACATGATGTAATAAAGTCAAACAACTAGAACTTTGGTCCAACCGCTTAACCAGAGAAATCAGGACGAGATATTTTAGAGCCGGATGTGTGTGAAGGAGACTCGCAAAGTGCACACTCTTGGTTGTTGTTTTTCGAGTACACCTGGGACAAGAATATCGGGAACTCCGACGACCAAAACATTTTGAGTATGCGCTGATATTTGGGGGCTATCGCCAGACAATAGTATGATGTGTAACACATGGACCCTTTTCAGAAGCAAAGGTTTAAGGCGCGTGGAGAAGAGATGATCATGCCCAGCGCACCATAAGATCACTTTTGAACTTTATGTGTCAGACGGGCTAGACGGTCGCCTCTAGGACCTGCGCAATATGCAGTCTGCGAAATGCGTTTGTGCGATGACGTTTTGTGTGGACAACACTACTCCTGCATGTAGTGTGTGAAAAGTGCACACCGCGTATTGGACAACGTGTGTAAATAGTAACTCATTGTACGATATCATAGTCACCTATGCCTGTATCTCCCACTTCCCCTTACCCCAGTGAGGAGTAGCAGGCTAGAGACACGCTCTCCAGGCCGACCTCTCCTCGCTTCTCTTCACTAAAATCTACTCCTCCTCATGGACCGTGGACCAACATGTTGGGAACTGTGGAAAAGCCACTTTTTAGCCGATTTCTAGGGCAACGCAGCAGAAAGATTGGATACTGCATTATGGTTGGGATATACATGCGGTTTTCTGCTTGAATACTGTCTTGAGAAGCGTCGCCTATTGTATTCTGCAGAACCAGAGCATCCGTCTCCTGCAGTGGCAGCTTTGGTAACGCAAGGGTTGTGTATTGACATCCACAGTCAAATCGAGCTCAAAGGTGCAATAACATTTGATGACCTTCTCAGCTGGGTACAGACCTCAGCGCCAACAATTGCATTGAGCGGAGAGCCAGGCGGTAGAACAGGACTTGATTATCATAGGCTGAGTGACCATCTAGGGTCGCCCCCATAATCTCAGTGTGAAGACAGCTTCATGAACAAACACCTGGGAAGCGTCGATAATGACTGTAATGATGAATTATCAGTTACTGCAATTCGCGACGCACTACTTCCACATAACCAGTCTTCCGTGGATAGAAGCGCCAGAAAAAGAGCTACAGTGATACCATGTGTTTGGTGTCATCAAGCCTAGTGTATGCCCTCATTAAGGTAAATGGCATTGAAGGGAAAGGCCGCTTTTACGGTGGGGTTCCTATCTCACTTATGAACAAGAGTCGAGTGGATGCCGGTCGTCGGCATGCTGGTAGAACATTGCGCGTCCAAGCCTACGATCGGTCAGTGTCCATGCATTACGAATTGATAAGCTTGGCTATTGAATTGCAAGAATATTCAATTACCATTGACGTATTGGCAGTTCGCAATGATGCCTGAAGTTTTCTTTTGTACCACCCAGACAGATAGAAACTTAAGCTCCTTTGAGAAGAGAAAGTAATGGCCGAAGAGAGCATAGGGACAGAATATCCTCGCGAATATCCTAGCGTATCAAGGCTGATTTTCAACCAGGAGTACATCATGACAAAGCACCAATAGCTTACATGCATGGCAACTATCCTCCAGCGATGAAATCACATGTCGTTCCTTTCGAGCTCGCAGATAAAACAGTGGTTCGTAGAGCTCCCTATAATATGTCCAGTGATAAAAAGGTGTGGTTGAAAAAGCAGTCGGAAGAAATGTGGGACGCAGGTATAATCTGGCATTCTGTATCTCCATTTGCTTCTCCTATAACTATTGCACCAAATGAAAGTGGAATATTCCACCTCTCTAAAGATACGGGACTCTCGATGGTCGAATCTATTGACACCATATCCAGTTCCGAGAATTGACATCGTTGATAAAACTGGTGGTCGCCAATAGATCTCTGCAAGGGCTTTTAGCAGATCCCACGAAGTGAAGAAACGAAAACTTATGCAGCGTTTATAAGTCCTTTTGACTTGTTTGAGTACACCTGCTACAATTTCGTTGAAAAAGCTCCCCTGCATTGTATCAGAAGAATGTTACGGAAGTTCTGAAACCTTACTTGCGCAAATATTGCACTGTGTATATGGATGACATCCTCTACTCAAAGACAAAGGAGGAGCAGCATAGTCATCTTTCAAAAGTTGTTCACGTTCTCTGCCTTGCCCGACTGAAAGTCAACTTAAAGAAACGTGCGTTCTTTCAAGATAAAATAGGAGGGTGTTCTTTGGAGGGTGTTCTATGGACACAAAAATGTCACAGTTTCGCCCTAAGGGCGAAGCAATGAATGCGATAGCAACACAGCAATGTCATACGAAGTAAGGTGAGCGGCTTTGGTAGCAACAACACGCAGAACTGTTGTCGACGCCATCGGCGTTTTGCCCGCGTTAGCTCAAAATGCGTGCGGCGTTGGTGACTGTTGCTGGAGCCTCTGATATAAATAGGCACTTGGTGCCGCAGCTAAACGTCGGCTCCCTTCCCTCCCCCTCCCCCACGGCCTCTCGCGCGTCTGAAGAAGGCGCGTTTGTCCTACATATATGGTGATTGTAAAGGAGAAAAGAGACGCCTACTTCTGCAGCCCTTAAGCGAGCACGGCGCAGAACGCGCGTTTGTTCTCCGCCGTGCGTTCACTCCCCGTGAAAGACGCGCCCCTCGCGCTCTTTGACTCGCACATACAGCGTTCGGCGCGCGGCGACGATTTCATCTCCAAATGACGTCATACGGAACCTCACGGCGACGGCGACGGCGACAGCAACGGCGACGGCGACGGCGACGCCGACGGCAGAAATCTGCTTTTGAGTGTCCATATAATTGCTATCGCAATAATAAAAGCACTCAAAAAGAATCGATAGAGAGAATCTCTAAGCCAGTAAGACTTATGAGTGCACTCCCTGCGTGTTTAGGACATGTACTCAGGTCGTTTATCAATTACTAGCTGCCACAAACGTTTGAAACAAAAAGACATGCCTTTTCAATGGGACCGGGAGTGCAAAGGCGTCTACTGTGAGCTGGTACAACTAATATAATTGGAAATCGTCTTGCGAATCCCGGATTTTTCTCTGGCATTCGTGCTGAACACGGACGCACCACGCTATGCAACCAGTGCAGTTCTATACCAGAAACCCTCAAAACAAGCTGAACAAGTGAAACTCTCCGTGGTTGGGCACTACAGCTATACGCTGAAATCCGGTGAAATGAATTACTCTACCGCAGAAAATGAAGTTCTGGTCGTCTTAAATGCTGTTCAATATTTTAGTGCTTCCCCGGGAAGGTTCGAAATTCATGCTTTTCACTGATAATAAAGCACTGACTGAACTTCTGAGCATGGCACAACCAAGAGCCAACATTGCCAGAAGGGTCAACTATCTCTAACAGTTTGATTTCGTAATTCGCACCGCCCTGGCCCACTCCTCATGATACTGACGCACTAGTTAGATAACTTGTGCACGAATCAAGTGAGAATCCAGAAGTAGTCAATCATATTAAGCTGTGGAAAGATACAGAATATAGCTAATTTATCAATGGAAAGAATCATGTACAACCAAGTATGGTTCAAAGGATTCAAACAGCACTCCTGAATTGGGCGGACCTGATGGCTTCTGACTACATAGGTTGATGAAGTTAGGAACTTTGCAGGCGCAAGTGAGAATCAGCTAGTGCAAGACAGGCTTAATTGGAGACCGCAGGTAGAGGCCTTCGTCCTGCTGAGGACATAAAGATAGGCTGATGATGATGGTTTCTGGCCCACATATAGCAAATTGTTCATGAGATTCACATGGGCGGGCATGAAAATGGACATCAACAATTAGATCAGAACCTATCACCTCTGCCCGGTGAAAAAAGTTAAATTCAAGCAATCGACAAAGGTTATGACAAACCCTGAATATTCAAGCGTCCCGTACGAAATAATTTATTTGGATTTCGCGGAGCTCAAAACGAAGGAGGAAGGATCCAAAAGAACGCAAGCTCGCCTGCTTTCCATAGATGAGTGCACAAGGACAATTACAGCTAAATCTGCGAAAGAATACAGTGTTAGCGGTCTCCTCAAGGCTGGATGCTTTAAACACACGAAGGCGCTAGTCTGTGACAACGGGCCGGCTTTCTTGAGTGCCAAGTTATCAAAGTGTTCACAGGAACACGGGATATTGATTAACTATTCTCCATACCACCCGGCAGCAAACAGCCCAGCGGAACGTGTGATACGAGACGTCAAGCAGTACCTGAAGCTTTGTCACGACTTTGCAAGTGGCTGGAAGTGCTGCCTGTAGGCCGCTGTTAAACATCACAACAGATCGCACGCCACTGGTTTAGGCTGCAGTCCTCACTTTGCCTCTTAGGGGACAGCGCCCATTTTTCCTGCAGATCCTGAGCTAGACGTCCTAAAAAGCATCGACTTCATTGAAGTCAAGAAAACTGTCAAAGAACAGGAGGCCTACAAGCGGCGCACAAAGAGAACGCTTCATAAAGGGCACAACAGCGAGATGCCAGGCATACAACCTGGAGACAATATCCTTTTAAGGAAAGGAGCTTTACCTTCAAATTATGAATTTTATGAACAATTCCGAGTGGTTATTACTCTATCCCAACATGGAATCGGGGAGAACGTCTGGTACGCTGGAGCCTAGGTCAAACGGAGTGCCTCTCTATTCGCAACATATTCAAGTATTAAGCCAAGAGGTGTAATAAAAAAATGTCCGGAAGAATGAAGTGCTCTGTCCTGGATGTATGACAGAAGACGAAGTGGGCTTGGGGAGAAGAGAGGAGGCAATGCAAGCGAGCACAAAGTGAGCACGAACAAGTAAGAATAAATGGCGGACCACACCCGTACCTTTCACTAAGATTATGTTTCATTTATAGCAGTTCTAGTTATCAACGGTACAACTGATAAAACAAGAAACACGTTTCTCGCTTAAAGAGCGATTTGCGCAGATATTTTCAGCAAATGTTATTACGAAACATATTTTGTTTTCGGCAAATGTGTGATGATGTGCGCGGAGTTAAGAACTGTGAGACAGTGTGTGTCTGAACATACGGACGACGACGACGACGAAGTGTGGCGAAAAGAGCGCCGATAGCGCATCGGCGCCGGTTCACGTGCGGCGAGAAAAAAAAGAAGCAGGCGTGAGGGCACGTGGGAGAGTTAAGAAGGGGACTGCCAGCGTGGCAGACGTGGAGGAAAACGAAGAAGAAGGTGCGCAGTGCGCGCAAGTAACGGCCAGTCGAATTCCTGGCCCAAGGCCGCTCCAGGCTCCCGCCTGGGATCACTGCGTCGTCCACCTTCTTCCTGCATGGGGTTGGCAAACTTCGGAACGGTGTTCCACCCAGGTGGCCTAGCGTCGCCAGCACCGTGCCCCAGCTCCGGCTGGCCAACGCCCCAAGTGTGTCCGGCCGTTGCCCGTCTCCACAGTGCCCATTTTCACAGCAGCGCCGATCATCGCCGCCTGATGACTACTCCTCCAGCGTCGAGTGGCTAAACCTGTTCTACATGACCCGAAGAACTCGCTGCTTTCGTAAATAGGCTCAGTGTTTCTTAGTTGAGATTTCTAGGCTTTCTACATGACTTTTCTGCATGTTGTTTACTTGGTTCTTTATCTTGGCAGGTAAATGTTTCTTTTTCCTCACATCCGCTAAATATAGTGTTTTTTAATTTGTTTACAAACAGTCTCGTCTCTCTCGATGACAGATACGTCATCGTTGTTTTGTATTCTTTACCACGAGCCAAGCAGCACCGTGACAATATGTTAACAATTCCTTCAATTTGCGGGGTACCTTGGAACCCCGCACTAACAACAGATGCTAACGAAATCCTGAAATGCTGAAAATACAGCACCTTCCCACTTATTACAAAATACAGTACCTGAAGTATTCACGACTACAAGATTTATTGAATACAAAAACAAAGTTCATTTGAACACGGGCCGTATACTGTAGCGCTTCGCTTTAGAACCGGTTTGCTCTGGCTGTGACGTCACTCAGAGAAAGAGTGGAACGTGGCGCCGCGAGGAGGACCAGTGAACGAGGGCGTCCTGCCGGAAGGCGCAATACCGTTGGCGGCCCCAATAGGATTCTGTATCGCTGGGGCTGAGCGTCTTAGGGCGGACAATTGATGCAACAGTTCCATCCACACATCCCACAACTTCGGGAGTCTTGCCGTGATCAAGAAAGTCTTGCTTGACTGCTGCTTTGTCTTGCACCATGGATGGGAATCTCACCCATTATTTTTCTTTACCTACAACCGTTATCGCCTTGGCAGCGGTTGTAATGATGCGACTGAGTGACGGTTGCGACAGCCCAATCGCTTCTTCACTCCCGACGCACCGCTGAAAACTCCCAGTTCTGCTCGTTGCAGACGAGAGGTTCGCTTTGCATATGACTAGGCAACCCGCGTGACGACAACAAAATTTGTGGTCATGCCCAGCAGGAGCGCCCAGCGCCAGCCACTGGCGTTCGTAAGAGTGAACCGGTTACAAAGCGAACCGTTACAGAACATGGCCCCAGGAAACAGTTACGTCACGATTTCTTGACACTTTCATTCCCATCTTGTTGTATACGTTTTCGTTTGCATATTCTGAAGTTTTGCGCAATTATGAAGTTGCATATAGATAGTTTGCACAATTAACAAATAATCTTGTAACTTGCCTGATTAGGTTATTGTGTTGATCTCGCATTCCCGTACTGCGGCATGCGCACGGTGGGCATGATGTGTGCGTCCGCTTCGCGCTTTGGAACTTCAGGCGTTTTTTGACATTGTCGCTTTGCCTCGGCCTCCGGTTCCCGAAGCGCCACGTTTGGGCATATCCAGCGTTGAGCTGCAGCGTGCACCGACCACGCGACAGAACATTGTTCCTGCATCTGAACTAACGGAGTGGTCTTTGCGCCAGTGCGGGTCCGCCTTGCTTCATTACCATCAGCGTTTCGTGAGAGCTTCCCGGCCGGCATTCTGCCAACCCGGACGCGGTGCTTTGCTCCGGAAACCATGCACCGACAGGTACTATTTAGTTACCGCAAGCGAGGGAAAGCCCGATGTGAGAAAACTCAGAAATTATCAATAAAAGCTACAGATACATATATATCCTCAAAAATATACAGTTCGTTTTCATATATATTCTGTTACGTAATTCAGCTATTGCGATGTATTTCGAATGTGATTTAGGTACACTGGGAAAGTCGTATAAAAAGTTTTTGGGTGGTTCAGTTTAGGAAATTGGCATTAAAAAACAGGGAGACAAATACTCTCTACAAGACTCACAAATCTTGGATAACGTTTCAAAACAGTACCTCCAAGCTCCGTATTCTGCAGTCTCCGAATGTACAAAGAATACAGAAAGAGCAAGCGCTTCAGTAACAAAATCTGAAGAAATATTGAAAAGTTGTCATCATAGAAAATCACCAAATACACGCTATGATTATTAACACCAATAAATCAAATACCTTTCTTCAAAGGAAACGCCTAAACTTGCTCAAGTAAATATCTAAACAATGCCTTAAAAAAGTCAGCAATACATAGCAGTAGTTGAGCGCTTAGTAAAGACGAGGACAAAAAAGGAGACACACAGGCGCTAATCACTACAGTGAAGTTTAATTATTGAAGGTTATACATTGAAGGTAATACGTAATTGTCATTCACCCCTTGTTCTGACTGCCGAAATGCCTGTTAACGGAACCATAAGGTTCCTGGACGTGAAACTAGTGTCCACCGATCACCGCACCTGTTGGTCTTATGCACGGAGAGCCAAGAAAGCCCTTTTAGCATGCCATTCCAACCGTACTAAACTAGTAAAACGTAGTATCACTAAGATGTGCTTTAATAACGCAGTTGATAAGTCTTGTCGCCATTTAGTGCCATCCGGCTTCAACGAGCAAGTTTCACGGCTTTTAAAGTCCGGTTATCCAACTAATATGTTAGTGTCAGTCGCAGAAGGGGTCCTCCGTCGCAAAAATACTGGTCTGTGTGTTTCCAACACGAACGTTAGGCCTCCTTTTGAAAAGCGCAATGTAGCCGCCATTCCGTATATCCACCAAGTTTCGCACAATCTAAAGAAACTGGGTGCTCGGGACAATGTACAGGTTGTTTTCTCAGCACCTAGCAAGCTGGGCAGTTTTTGTAGGACAACTGATCCGAATGAGAAACTAAAGAAAAGTTGCAAAATGAAGCACAAAAATAGGTTCATTAAGCTCAAAGTCGTCTATTGCATTCCGTTACAATGCAGCCGGTGTTACGTTGGGCAAACGGGACGGTGCGTGAACGAACGGCTTAAGGAGCACAATTACAAAGTAAACAAAACGCCGTCAGATGGTTTTCTAGCTATTTATTGCCATGCTTGTGGGTGTGCCCCCCCTTCGATAAAACCCAGATCGTAGGAAGCAGCAAGTGTGAAATCACCCGTTTAATAATTGTGAGTGAGCAGATTGACTATCACGGTGGTTCCTGTATCATCAAGACTTCCTTAGCATTGTCCAACAAAGAATTGATATTTTTTGCGCATGTGTAACTAAATTTCTTTTTTCTTGTTTGCGCACTCTATTTGGTCATCTTGTTCCGCGGTGACAATGTGGTTCACGTGGTCGGTGACGTGCGTTCGAGGGCACTCTCTTGTTCTCTGTGTCAAGGAATTCAACTTCATTGTTGTGAGTAGCTCTGTTTGTCTCCTTTTTTGTCCTCGTCTATTAAGCGCTCAACTACTGCTATTCAAGGTGAACCAACATGCCCATCACGCCATACTTGTCAGCAATACAAATACAGAGGGAATGTAAGTGTCGAAGTTATAAACTATGTGGATCTCCATTCTATACAGAAAAAGGAACCACACAACATTTCATACAACAATACCACAAGATCTGCACGTACAATCAAGATTATTTGAAAGTGGAAGGATCAGGAAGGGGGGGGGGGCAACAATGAATACCTCTTCTTTATTTTTTACACCAGTAGGAATAACGGCAACACAGTACCAAAACTATGACAGCAGGCTGCCAAAGATAAAGGAGCATATCAAGAAGAGCAGACCGAGGAAGACAAGCAATGGAGTGTAACAAATTAAATGTAAGCAAAACAATTCTTAACACAGCAAGTAACCGAACTGTTGGAACCACACAACATTTCACACAATAATAACACAAGATCTGCAAGTACAATCAAGATTATTTGAAAGTGGAATGATCGGGGAGGGGGGGGGGTGGGGGGGGGCAACAATGAACAATTATTCCAGAAGGAATAACGGCAACAGTGTACCAAAACTATGACAGCAGGCTGCCAAAAAATAAAGGACCATATCGAGAAGAGCAGAGCGAGGAAAACAAGCAATGTAGTGTAAGAAATCAAATGTAAGCAAAAAAATTCTTAACACAGCAAGTAACTGAACTGTTTTTATTCAATAGTCAACCAATTATGCAGATCAAGCCTGCTGCCTGGTGGTGGTATCGCCGTTGTTGATACTGCCTTGCTCCTAATAACGAATTATCTTTTTCCGACACCTGATTCATTTTATTTAGTCTTGGCGAGCGCTTGCTCTCTTTATATAGTGCGAGGCGAGGCTTTTATTATCGTTCGTCCAGAGCATAAAAAGCAAATATCGTGCTATATGGCAGTTCGTTGCGCTATAGTCGAAGTGCGCATTGCTGCTCTTATTCTCCGAGGTTACACAGAAAGTGTTCCTCGTACACAAAATACTCTTTCTCGACCCCTGTTCAAAACCTGTTGTAACAAAATACCAATTATTTTGTGTAAGCAGTACCTGTTTGAATTCCCGAAAGTGTGACTGCATTCTCCTTTTAAGTTTACCTAGTTTTTTAGCTGCATTTGAGGCAATATTAGTACTTCTAAAAACATCATTACGAAATGTAAAAGACAACATTGTAATGGCATGAACAGAAAAGTGAATAAGATTTCGAGACGGCATTATCTCTAAGCACAGTGTATCTGTTATACTGAACGGCTCCAGAACACGCCCTCTGTTCGGTAGCGGCCTTGTCTAATTTGCGCTTTCATCAATAAACACAAACTGATGCAGTTCAACCACTCGTTTACTAAATTATTAGTACGATAATACAAATATAACAAACTTCAGGTACATAAAAGAAAGAGGCTGACTTTGCTGCCGTAATGTAGAATGAACAATCGCTCGTATCACTTAATTGACGTACTGTTTCCAGCATTTGTACATGGCAGTAGCTTCAAAGCATTCCGTTGCATTCTGTACCCCTATCCTGCGTGGCTGATAACTATGAAGTGCGTTGATTCTTAAGAACCTTCAGGGCCAGAACTCAGATGTGAATACAAGGAAATGAAACAATTGTTTTGCTGCGCTTACACTGCACCCAATCTGATTAGGTTAGTTGAGTCTAAACGAAAAGGGTAAAGTCTACCACCTGCAGCTAGCATTTGTTTTCATTTAGGTATTAATTTTATTGCGATAGCAATTATATGGACACTCAAAAGCAGATTTCTGCCGTCGGCGTCGCCGTCGCCGTCGCCGTGAGGTTCCGTATGACGTCAATGGAGATGAAATCGTCGCCACGCGCCGCCGAACGCTGTATGTGCGAGTGAAAGAGCGCGAGGGACGCGCGCTTTCACGGGGAGTGAACGCACGGCGGAGAACAAACGCGCGTTCTGCGCTGTGCTCCCTTAAGGGCTGCAGAAGTAGGCGTCTCTTTCCTCCTCTACAAGCACCATATATGTAGAGTAAACGTACCCTCTTCCGACGCGCGAAAGGCCGGGGGGGGGGGGGGGGCGTCGTTTAGCTGCGGCACCAAGTGCCTATTTATATCAGAGGCTCCGGCAACAGTCACCAACGCCGCACGCATTTTGTGCGACCGCGGGCAAAACGCCGACGGCGTCGACAACAGTTCTGCGTGTTGCCGGTGCTGCTGCATGTCCACGTTTATACAGCTGATTAAGCTACTATCATTACTCCGTATAGCTCTCTACAAATTTGCTATCGCAATTGATGCTTCGCCTTTAAGGTGAAACTGCGACAACTTTTTTTTAACTGAAATTGATGAATATCGCAAAATTAAAAAAAGGAAGCTGAAGCACTAAGTTTACAACTCTGTAACACAACTGTGAAAACGATATCGCTTTTCTGTGAACTGCAGCTATTCAGGCATCGACAGTGGACAAAATTGTGGTTGCACACAGCGATCTGATTAAATTAAAATTAAGTTATGGGGTTTACGTGCCAAAAACACGAATTGATTATGCGGTATGCCGTAGTAAGGACTCTGGAGTAATTTCAACCACCTGGAGTTCTTTAACGTGCACCCAAAGCACGGTACACGGGTGTTTCTTCCTTTCGCTCGGATGGAAATGCGGCCACCACGGCCGGGATTCGATCCCGCGACCTCGCTCTTAGCAGCGCAACACCATTGCCACTAAGCTACCACGGCGGGTCAGGAATCGGAATATACTGCTGATTTGTGAGCATGACTTTTGAAAAACACTTGCGAACGCTGTAACAATTTCACATAAGCTTCTAACTGGCATATCGAATTTGTCCGCTTAAGGCCGATCAGTCCAATCGGTCACGTGATACCACGTCACGGTCCGCCGCGGTCCGGTTCAGCGTAGAGCACATCCACATGGCGGACCGCCATATCAGACGACAGAGCGGACCAACCAGCTACACTCTCGGCCACAGTGCTCTCTAATCAACAAACTCGCGAACCCATGCAAACCCCAGAGGGCGTGGTGTTGGAAAAATAGCTGCTGCACGCACGTGAAGGCGAGAGGCGGAAGGGCGGATATGAAACTATTTGCTTTTACTGAGCCGAAAACTTTGGATTAGGCTGAAGACACTGTGTTGCCAGACAACATTCGTTGGCTACGTTAAAATCGCTGTGGTCTGCAGGCTGTCCGCTGCCAAAACTGAAGAGGAAAAAGCCTTGGTGAATTCTTGGACCGCGAGGTCCGCGGTGTGGGGCGGACCAACTGCGGTCCGCACGAACTGGTGACGTTCTATCACGTGATGGGCGGACGGCGGTCGAAAAGAGCGATTTCGTCCGTCGTACGGATAGACCTTTAAAGAGGTTGAGACATCCAATTTGTGGCTTGCGCGTTCTTTGTTTCAAACGTTTCTCATTGCTCCAGGAAGCATGATACACTCTCTAAGATTCATATATTCTCGGTAAATAATGTAATATCGCAATATTTAAAACAACGATCTTCGGTTTTTGTTTCTGGGCGCTGAGCTGAGCAGTGACATCACTGTCTAAGAAGCTTGGTCACGTGAGCACACAAAGCTGTGACGCACGCACTGCTACATCGTCTGCTCTCGGACACACGCTCCTGTACCAGCGCAGGCAAACAAAACCATGCCGACAGTTTTCATGGCTAGCTGCGGCAGCTCCGATTCCGACTCTACGTCTTCGTCTTATGCGGCTCACTGCACTCTATACACTCGAGGCTCTCTAGACTTGTCCGGTGCTGTGGGTAACCACCCATTTTACTTACTCTAATGAGGTATGACGTCGCTAAACGTTCATTACGCTTCCAACACAGTGACGTTGGTGTCAATCGCGCTAGCGATGGGCTCGATGCCAAGAACGAGCATTTAGGCACTCTTTGAAAGCGAATCAAAATATATTTTAAACGTTTGCTGTGTGCAACATTTCATGTTGAGTGTCCTTGTATACAGAGGAAGCCTACAGCAGGATTTTTATAGCCTCAAGATTTGGTGTCTCCACCCCTTTAGGATGCTCTGACAGACGTAGTTTACCAAACAGCGATATGTTTTCTTAGCGGATAGTGGTGGATATGGAAACTTCGTCCTTAAACATGTTTAAAGCTTACCTAATTTTGGCAATTTTTGTACAGATCACAAAACCTTGATCAACATTCTGCTTCCTGTTATCGGTAGAATTTGTCTTTCTGTCCTAAATGCAACAAAGTCCATTCAGATTGATTCAGCATTTGCTTAAATAGAGTATTGCAGCGTCTTATGTGCATTTCAAGAGGTAAATTGAAGTTGGCTCCGAGCTATGGCGTCCTCTTAACAAAAAACTCCTGCAGTCACTGCGTTGAACAGAGGTAACAGAACATTCGAAATGAACGTAATTTATCACATAATACCACCATATCTAATCGTCACTATAGCCGCGCAGAAATGCACTCCACCCCTACGGTGCAATCATTGAATCAGCTCTGGCAGTTGTGTTGTCGACACGACTTGCAGACAGCGTAAGTAGAGGTAGCTGCTTGGTTAACTCTTTGGTGCACCCCGTCGGACGTGCATTCTGGAGGCCTTCTTTAACAGGAAGAATGAAGCCATCCACGAGACGTTGTCCAAGTTTGAACTGAAAATGTTAACAGAAAGAATCAGGGCCCGAATTCGCAAAAACTTCTTGCGCTAAAATTGTTCATAAGAAAGAATTTCAGCCAATTTGGATGCAAGACATATTCTTATCTAAGCCGGCCGCCCAATGGCAAAGAGTACTTACGAAAGAAAAGCTTTGTGAATGTTGCCATACGACATCAAAATTTTGTCTCAGAAGGTCTCTTTTTCCGTGGCTTTCAAACTTAGATTACTGTTAGGAACTCCAAGTAGTACTAAGCGAAAACCACCTAAAGCAGAAAAAAAAGTTGCGCGCCTTCACATAACATTGCAGTTTCGCGAAAGTGCTGTAACAAAAGGCTTAAGCTTGCACTCGGCCGCGCAAGGCTTGAAAGAGCGAAGCTGGGCGATCGAAGGGGCTTATTATGGCTGATGTTAAGTTGTAACTTGGCTGATGCTAGGTTGTAACTTGGCTGATGACAGGTTGTAACTTGGCTGATGCTAGGTTGCCGCTGCCTTTCCCGTTTAGCAGCGAGTCTTGCTTCGCGAAGCGTGGGCTCTTCTTCGGGAGTACGAACTATCTTTGGGCGTCCTATACGCAATGAGCGAAATCCACCTAAAAAAGAAAAGAAAGTTGCACGCATTCGCCTAACATTGCAGTATCGCGAAAGTGCGGTAACAAAGGGATGGCCGATGCTGGCAATAAGGAAAGGGCCAGTTACAGCCCACCACTTGTGACATTCACGGTGGACGGCTTGATCCTCGGTTTGTATACATTATTAGCATCTACAGCTCATCTGAAAATCTGCAATTGTGTACATATCATAGGCGTGCTGCTAAATATCATCGCAGTTCCATCAGCAATGACAGCACTTAATACTACTACGCAGCAACAATCCCAATGCCAGAAAGCTTTACAGATAGAAGTTCACGCAATTGATAAGTATGTGTTCATATGCTACCTCAAATTTTTCATGCTACGGATTCGTTCTTTGAACCAATAAATTCTTCGACAGCAGTTTATAGTGCATGTCAATTCTTTTTTTCTCGATTCCTTCTGGAATGCCTTAGCTTTAGATTTTGACGATATACATATACTGCATGCATATGTCTGCATCTTGCCAACCGAGTGTCTTGCCGGCGTTCTGACTAAAATGCAGTGTGTCAAAGACCCCGTGAACGAGGTGCAGATACCGGACCAAATTACAAAGTCGACTTATCAGCTTCCGAAAATAATCCCACGAAAGCAAAGGACAATTAATAATGGGTCCTCTGGTGCGCCAGCAAACGCCGGTTGCTGTCCAAAGACCGAGTCAGAGCCCAGAGAATGTCAACACAACTAAATTATATTCTTCCCACCAGGCAGTTACACACACACACACACACTTGCACACTTAGGCTAGACAAAACACAATACGATTCAGATGGCTATTCACAAAACACAGGAAAATAATTAACGACAAGCACTAAAAGCCGAACACGTAAAGTACAAATTGAATAGGAACACTCAGTGTCCAATCTTATTCACCCGTGCTGGTCTTGAAGTCAGACGATCTCGGCGTAGCTCGGGGCAAATCTCAAGAAGGAACTTCTTCCGGAAATGCAGACGCTTGATGAACTCGTCGACTAGCTTGCCGGGGAGTCCCCTTCTTCCGCAGGCGGCCAGTATCCACGTTACATCTCTTCACCGGACCGGTCTGAACTCCCTTCTGATTCTCGCACGACGGTTAGCTAGCCGTCACAGGCGTTCTCAAACCTTCCTATCGGAGTCGTGCTCTCGTAGCGTGGCCAAAGCCTGGGAATCTTCTAGTCCATTAACACATCTTCTCCCGCCGCCGTCGGATCATCGTCGAGGAGGGGGGTGATGCCTCATCCTGTTGGCGCACGCTCACGCTGTAGTAATCTCTCTCTCGACTCGCCGGTTGAGAAGGTGTCTCGGCGCCCGATCTCTCTTTCTCTCTCTCTGGTTACCGTCGTTTCGTCAATGCGTCTAGACGTCTAGACGCCAGTGGTCGCGTCGCCCGTTTGAAGCGTATGTGCTCTCCCCCTCTGTTGAAACTATCGCGGTGCGGGGGTGCTTCTTTCGCTGGCTTGCGTGACACGCGGCGCGAGCCCCGATTACGCGCTCTTTTGTGACAGTGTAACTGTAAAACAACAAAAACAAATATTGATTTCAGCTGCAACTAGAGTTCTATAATTTCTTATCCATCTGGTTGAGGTTCATGGGGAGAGGTATTTAGTTTTTACCATTTCAAACAAACAACCAAAGTAGTTAGCAACTTTCTTTCATGGCAATAGGCACGGTACCAAAAAAAAGAACATTTTTGATTGGTTCATTTCCGCAGTACTATCTCCTCTAATAATTACCGAATTGTGTTATGCCAAGCCGAATGTTGCATTTCCATGATGTTTTTCTCCTTTGTCTTTTTTTGTTGCAACTGTACGATGTACCGGTTTTCTGTGCGTGCCTTTCTCTTTTTGTTGTACGAGTATGTGATGCAAATTTGAATTGTGTAATCCCCCCCTCCCTTTTGTAATGCCCCTAGGGGACCTTAGGGTATGTAAATAAATAAATATTAAATAATAAATAAATAATAAATAAATAAATAATAAATAAATAAAGTAGATGCTGTTTATAATGTTCGGTAAGGAATGTTGCGTGGCAGCGCAGATCCCATTTTATCTTATGAATGCACGCTATCACTTTGACTGCTTGAAGTACGGGTCACATTAGACGCTTTGTAGTTGCATTTCCACTTTTCGTGGTTGCTTTGTCAAGCAGCTGATTCGTCAGCTTAAATTGCGGACAGGGTTGAGAAGTGTGCTACATCAGTAGCTCTATGCGGCGTTATTTCACCTGCTTTCACGTGGCCATTGACTACGTGCCGCTGAGCCTGCAGTTGAAAGCACCTGATTAAGCAGTGCAGGCCTAGCCTTTTGCCAAGAAAGCGACTCAAGGCAGGCTCTGGTTGGGTAAGATATAAAGAAATAATCGACATTCCTCGCGGATTGTTTTGATGTTCGCAGAAGGGATATGGCCACATATTGGAAGCACAGCCTTTTCCTAACAACTTGATAATGATAATGAGCAGCACAAGTTGAGCGTACACTGTCCGTGCTTTTTTTTCTCACCAAAGACCAGACGTTGCTGCCGTCCTGCTGCTTGCCCTAATATAATTAAACATTTTTTGTTCAGTTACCGTTGGCCTATCGGATCAGAGATAGCAGATCCTCTCCAATCGAAGACACTCAAACTAGAAGCAGGCCGAATATTTTCTCGCGTACGACTAAGCCGTACACGTTTCTTGCAATTAAAATGAATAAAGCGCACCTTGAAGATCCCCAGGGGTTCATGCGAAAATGAGAACATAAATTTGTCATTCCGTCAGACAAACGGTCCAGTTGCGTAACCGAGTTGAAGTCATACTGTACGTACGATACATGTAATATGGGAAACAGGGAATGCAGACGAACATGCACGAAGTTCTTAACCATGTTGTCCAATTCATGTCGAACAATGGCCTGAAGCATCGCAATAATGGCTGGTGATAGATCGGTGAACGTCGCGTAAAAAGATGGCAGTACGAGGGCCTCGAGCTTGCTGTGGATGATGCTGATCACGTTGTGGGTGGTGCTTGGTTGGCGTGGATGATCCTCACAAGTCAAAATCATTAGACAGACGCGCGAATTGACGCCTAGTACAGCGGCTTCTAGCTTGTTCTAAGCAACGCTATGCGTTGATAATAATGTCAGAAGTGGTGAAGTTACAAAGAAGTATTCCGCAACGTATTATATAACAAAGTAAACCCTTTTCAGAATTTAAGATCATGTTAGATAATTGTGAGACTCGGAAAGCAAGGTTGGAAACAATAAGGAGCCAGCTAATAAAGTGAGCGTTTCGCTGCCTTGGCTTGGATTTCACTTTAGAACTAAAGAAAAATCATAAGCCATTCCACTCTGTGTAGGTGGATGACCAGCGAAGCTGCTTACACGCGACACAGACATGACACAGAGTGTTTAACAAAGGTACAAACACATTTACTGTCTTGATCGGTGGTCATAGTGAGGAAAGGTACGCACACACATTTATTGTCTTGACCGGTGATCATTATTTGTCTTTATCGGTGGACAATTGGTGTTTGCGGCCACTGGTGATGAAGGCACTCTCGCATCTATTCTTACCATCGCTCTGCATAGGCGCGTTGCTTCACGGGAGTCCGCACTACACGCGGCCTCCACATTACGACACAAGAGTAGTGAAATTCAAAATGAATAACGGCAACTTGTCTTTCTGGTTTGCTTGTATACCGCCACCACGAGAGAGTGGAAGGAAAGGAAGCTAGATGCGCAAGTGGTTGGAACGCCGACAAAGAGAGGGCGGTGTGAACGTAGACATGGCCGTCGCGTTTCGCACAGTGGCAAATCTTTCACAAACCTTTATTATATACCTGGGAGTCTACTCATCTTGAAAATGGTGCCTTTTGGTAACTAATAAACTCAAAATGCATATCCGAAGCTCGCCGACGAGCCAGCTGTAGAAGAAGACGACGACTAACGCGCGAGCAGTGGCACGAGCGCGTTCACGCCGACGATCCAGCTGTGGAAGAAGACGACAAAGACCCTGGCAGTGCAGGAGCGCGTCCGTGCGGCGCCTGAGGTTTTGCTTACGCACACAAAAAATGCACGGAACCCTAGCCATAAACAGCTTCGCTGTAATAACAATGTGCAATTCCACTCTGTGAAGGTGGATGACCAGCGAAGCTGTTTTGCACACGACACAGACATGACACAGAATTGATACGCGCTTGATATGGTAGCTCGCCTGGTGGTTGAACGCGACCGCTGAGGGGCCATGAGGGCGCTCGCTGGAGACCATTCAAGGCGTACTCGGCCATGCAGAAATTGACTTTGTGCGTGTGGTCTCCGTGCCGCGTTCATTAGAACAGCACTGGGCATCATGTATTTCTTGAGGTGGTGTGGAAAACTCGGCTTGTCGTGAATGAGTACTTAACTGGACTATCGAAATGTGGCAATGGTTGCGAAGGGTGGCTGATCCTCATGACCGGCGAGCCTTGGGACTCGCATTATCAAGGTCAGCCCAGCCACTCTGCGCACATTGGTTCTGTTCTGTTGGTTGTCGTCTTTACAAGTGTCGTGAGTGTGGAGGTCGTGGTTTGACGGCGAGTCGACGAAGTGACAGGACAGGCACGGTGAATCGCGGGTGGCCACTACTGCCATGCCGCTCACGCCACTGTACAGTGAGTACGTCTCAGCTGCGCTCAAGGCAGTGTGGCAGGACCCGAACTTTGAAAGGGCTTCGCTTTTGGTGACGCAAGTTCTGGGCACTGAATTGAAGCACTTTGAAAGTCGGTTGTAATGGTGATGGATTGAGTGTGAGGCGTGTCACCCTGGTGAAACGTGGTCTACTGAGGCAGCTCAGGAGACTCGGGACGTGCGGGTTGAGTAAGTACGGGACCTGGGCGCAGTCTTGGCTTACGCGTTTTTGGAAGGCGGTGCTGGGGAGACACTGGGAGCTGTACAAAAATAGGATGGGGGACCACAAGCTTGCCCATAGCGCGGTAGAAGTAACGGACCGTCAGTAGTAGTTGCCATTGGGGTAGTACTTCACGGAGCTGGTGCTGTGGCGGACGAATGTTCCTGGAGTTGTGGCTTGACGGCAGTGACAATGAGTCGCGGCACTGCCGGTTATGATAGGGCCAGCACGAAGGTCCGAAGTGTGTGGTAAGCATGTGGCCCTGGAGGTGGGACATCACCGCTCAGAACAGGCGTATCATAGCTACCATTATTTGATAATTAGTCTGCTGCGACGTGATGCTATGGAGGTAGAAACCAAGGAAGTTTAAAAATCACAGCATATCCACGAAGTGAATGATGATGAGCGGGCGAAGCACCGGGGGATCATTCTGGTAAACCACAGCTACGGACGAAAGATAAAAGAGAGCGCGCGTCGGGAACGAACGCCCTTGTGCAATGCAGCGCCCCTAACTAAGGACGAGAAAGAGAGCGCGCGTCGGGAACGAACGCCATTGTGCACCGCAGCGCACCTAGCTACGGACGAGAGAGAAAAACGCCGGAAGCGTTCTCCGGAAGCCAGCTTCCGGCTTCCGGAACCGGAAGTGGAACCGGAAGCGGAACCGGAAGTGGAAATAGAAGCGGAAGTCGGCTTCCGGTTATACTATACATATACATATATATGTATATATGCGTATACATACATAGTGGTCTCCATGCCAACCATTGATGATGATGATGATTTATTGGCAACCGCTTTGAAACGGGGCGGCGACAAATAGCCACCTAGCCTGCTTGATTTTATCAGGTATACTATACATGTTCTTCATCTAGCATGTTTGTATACCTCTCATTATTATTTTTCATTTTCAAAAATTTACCTTGTGCCGCTGCCTATGATTTTAAGAGATCAGGTCGTATCAATCTTTTCCCTGCTTTTTTTCCACCAGTACTCCAATCGTCTCTTGCTGATCTCTACGGCTGATCTGTTTATGTTTCCTTCCACTTTGAAACCAAGCGCTTCTGGGAGTGGCACGCTACCTACGGTTCTCGCTGGGTGGATCCCGTCGCATTCCATCAGGATGTGCTGAGTGGTTTCTGGATTTTTACTGCAGCATGTACATGTCTCATCTAGTTCCGAATATTTGTTGCGATATGTTTTCGTCCTTAGGCAACCGGCTCGAGCCTCAAATAGCAAGGCACTGCCCTTTGTGTTATCGTACAGATTTTCCCTTCTAATTTCTTCTCATTCTTGTAAATCTCCATTGTCCTTTTTGTGTCCATTCTTTGCATCCAATTCACGGTCTCTATTTCTCTCACTTTCTTTCTGATGACTCCTGGTTGTCTATTTGCAGTTTCGATTATCCTGTACTTGGTTGGCAACTTCCTTGACCTCTTCCTCCATTCTGTGTCCACGCTTTTCATGTAGAGATACTTGTGCACTTTAGCCGCCCATTTATTGTCATCGATGTTCCTGAGCCTTTCTTCAAAACTAATTTTGCTCTGTGCTTCTCTGACTTCAAAAGAGGCCTAACCCATGTCACCCTGCACTGCGCTCATTTGTGGTATTACCGTGGGCTCCCAAAGCCAACCGGCCTACCGATCTTTGGTTAACTTCCAAACCCGCCAATATATCCGATTTTAAGCATATAATGGCATTTGCGAATGTTAGCCCTGGAACTATTACTCCTTTCCAGATTCCACGCACCACCTCATACTTATTGTGGCCCCACAGTGCTCTGTGTTTCATTATTGCTGCATTCCGCTTCCCCTTTATTTTCAGATTATCTTGGTGGTTGTTTGAGTAATATTTTCCTTCGTTTACGTGTACGCCGAGGTACTTGTATTGCTTCACTATGGGTATTGCTGTTGAATTGACACCACGAAGTTACCAGAGCTACGGACTTACGCCATCTAGTGAACACTTCATAAAACTACAGGTGGCTACCACTTACGCCATCTATTGAGCAATTCATAAACTAGAGGTGGCTACATACTACTACTACTACAGAGGAGGGAACGACCCACACCCTAAGGAGCTTCGCCCCTAAAAAATGTAAACCTCCTTGGTACAAACACACCTCCAGTTTGATAAGCCAGATGGTAGGGCTTCCAGGTGGGCCCTTGGGGAGCTGCGGTGGTTCTTGGATGCAGTGCACGGAGGTTTCCTCTGGTCGGAGCGCCATAGTCATAGACAGGGCCAGGGTTTCGGCTGCCTCGGTGCTTATTGGGGCTCGGTGGAATAATTAGGAACGTGTTGTTGCATGGTCCGGTGTCACCACTGTGGCGCAGCAGGAAAAAGATACTGCCACGTTGATATTCGAGATCCAACTACTTAATTTTCTCTCCTCATGCGGTCGCTTCGCTTACGCCTTCGCGGACTTTGTCGTCGTTGGTGCGTCGGCACATCAACGCTGCGACACTTCTCTTGTATCTTTGATAGTGTACGGGAGTATCCGAGGTGTCCAGCGGTCGGCTCGTCATCTAGGGCAGCAGAACCTCTAGACGCACGCTGAGGGCACAAGAAGGTGGTTGGCGCGGACTAATGAGAAGTTCTTCTTTAAGAGTACGTGGTTTTGCTGGGAAAACGAGGACAATCCTCGCCTAATTCCATAAGAACAACGTTAGTGTGGCCTTCGAAGTACTCGATGAGGCTTTTTAGCTCCGGGTTTGCTCATTTCTGTTCAGCGACGTCGTCCGTGCTTATTGTTCCCAGGAAAGCGGCGGGTCACAGGGGGCGCGCAGTAGGCAGTCGGCATCAGAGTGCTTCCGTCCGGACTTGTAAGATGTCATATTCCTGGAGTCTAGGACTCCATCTTGTGAGGCGTCCTGAAGGGTCCCTTAAGTTTTCTAGCCAACACAAGGCATGATGGTTGCTTACGACTTTGAACGGCCTGCGGTATAGGTAAGGGCGGAATTTCGTGGTATCCCAAATGATGGCAAGGCACTCTTTTTCCGTCGTAGAATAATTGGAATCCGCTTTCGACAGCGACCGGCTAGCGTAAGCAATAAAACTTTTAAATCATTTTTCCTTTGCACTAGGACGGCGTCGAAGCCTAGGCTACTTGCGTCGATGTGAATTTTGGGGTCGGCGTCTTCACTGAAGTAGGCGAGTACCAGTGGTGAGTGCAGGCGCCATTTATTTAAGCTCTTCGAATGCTTCGATTCGCCGCGTTTCTCACTTGAAGTCGACGTCGGATTTTGTCTTTGACGAAGTGCCTGTAATATATTCACAGGCCACAGAATCTGCGCACTCCCTTCTTGTCGGCAGGCTGAGGAAAGTCAGCGATGGCAAATGTCTTCGGCGGCTCAGGACGGAATCCACATTTTCTGATGACGTAATCCAGGAACAGAAGCTTATTGTAAGCGAACCGACAGTTTTCCGGCTTCAGGGTGAGTACTCATGACTTGCTATCACTAGTCCGTTCACCTTGCTGTGGGCGCTGCGAGTTCACGGCAAACCCTCGCAGTCGTGCCAAGTCGCGGTATGGGCATCGGCGGCATAAATGGTCGGCTTCTCCACAGTGATATCAGAGCGGGTGGTAGGCTGGAGCGCACCAAATGTCTGTCTTCCTTGGGGCGTTGCCATGGCCGACGGGCGGTTGGGATGGCTGCACGGCGGCGGCGTCTGGCGACGGAATTGCGGCGGCTCCTGACGGGGGCGCGGAGGGGGAGTGTGATGCCGAGCGGCAGCGGCGTAGCTCAGCGCTTCTGGCTGAGGCTGCAGTGGTTCAGGGCCTCCTAACGACTGCTTGATCTCCTCGCGTAGCAGGTGGGTAATTGAAGACGTTTGAGGCTGTGATAAAAGGACCCACTTCTGAAGATCCTCCCGCACGACCACTGTGGTGGTCGAGCCCAGTCGTCGGTGCCCAGAGATTGAATTTCGGCGTAGTTTCTTGTAAGTGTGTGGCGGTTCAATTGCGTCTTCCGCATGTGGAGTGCATTCTCGATGCTGCTGGCCTCACGTAGCAACTCTTCGACAGTCTCGGTGGTTTCCGTATCATTCCGGCGAAAAGTTCTTGCTTCACACCACGCATGAGTAGGAAAGCTTTATTATCCTCGGACACTTCTGGGCATGGTGGAAAAGACGGTTGAATTTCTTTCGTAAAGATGACAAAGTTCTCGTTAGGTAGCTGCATGCGGGCTTCCAGTAGAGCTTCGGCCCTTTCTTTTCTGACAACGCTCGTGAAGGTCATAAGGAAATTATTGCGAACCAGATTCCACGTTGTAAGAGTGGACTCCCGGTTGTCGAACCAAGTCCTCATGGCATCCTTCAAGGAGAAGTATACATGACGCAACTTATTTGCAGTGGTACAGTTGTTGAAGACTGAGATCCTTTCGAAAGTCTTGAGCCATGTTTTCGGCTCCTACGATGAAGCGTCACGGAAGGTAGCCGGCTCCCTGGGTTGCTTCAGTGCGATGGCTGCAGGGGATGCTGCATACGTCATCGTGACAGTTGACTTTCTCACGATCTTTTCTGTCGGCTCAGGCAGAAGTCCGTTCTCCGGCGGCAATTGTTGTAGCCTGGGGCTAGCTCGCTGGTCCGTGGTGACGTGGTTGATGCCCTGGCGGTTCTGGCTTGGATCGCGGCCGGTTCATGAATGCAGAAGCACCTCCACCAAATGTCCCGTTGTAGTGATGGTCATGAACGCAGTACCAAAACTGTGAACAACGAAACCAACTCTTTATTAGGCGAACTTGTGCCCCTAAAGGCAATTGGCATTCAAAGCAGAATAGTAGCGGCGAACACAGTCGGCGATCTTCGAAAATCTTCTCTGCGGGTTCAGCGCGTCGGCTTTTATACACCACTCAGTGGAATCGCTTGTTCTCGAGTGGCTCCAGAAAGTAGTACCCAATTCACGTCGTGCATGCAATTAGATTGCAAAAGCTTTGGTGACAACAGCCAACGGATAGAACTATCGATAACATTCTAGAAACTTTCGATACATGCAGGTGCGTCCAGCGTCGAGCGAAAGCGTTTAATATTTGTTAACCGGTTATAAGTGGTGACCGAAGAAAGAAAAGGACGTATGCGTTTCAATATTGCAGAATGACTTGAGTAAGCGCTGCTTTAAGAGTCGTTTTTCTATCGGTAATAAAGCCGTATGGAGCACCTTGTCGCAGCAAGATATTCCCGATAAAATATTTGCTACTTCTGCCGCACTGCCTTTGGGCTGGGCTTTCGTTTCGGCGTAGAGGGTAAGGTAGTTGCGTCCATGACGACCATCCCATTCGATGTCACCAGGCCGCTACCTGTTGCCGCAGTGCCGACCGTACACCGGCCCAGCCCAGGGCCTGTCCGTAAGCCCATATGCGCAAAACTAAAAGCAGCAACCGATGGAGGTGCTGCACGTCTAAATACCGAAGATCCTCCGCCGACGACGCTTCAAGGTCTATCTCGACGACTTAGCAACGACACGTCGCCATCCCGACGAAGCCCCGAAGCCAGAAATACGCCGACAAAAGAAGACCTGACGACGTGACGTACGAGACGTACGAGCCACAGATCAACGCGACGCAGCCGTGATCCAACGCCAAGACCTAAATTCAAAGCAAAACGAAGAACTACCGACTTTGACGTGTTTAACGATGGCCAAACGTCATGGCCTTCGACACAGGCACCGACTACTCTGTCGTCATTCGAGAGTTTACCGTCAAGCTCAGGAAAGTAACGACTGCTTGGGAAGGCCCCCAAATCCGGACAGCTGGATGACACGTGATAACACTGATATGAATTTGCACGGCAAAAATTACCGTTCACGACAGCCCCTAACCCACACCTCCACCAGATGTCACGTTGTAGTGACAGTGAAGAACGCAGTAGAAGAACTGTAAATCACGAAGCAAACTTTTTATTGGCCGAACCTGTGCCCACAAAAGCAAGTGACATTCGAAGTACAACGCTAGTGGCGTGCACAGTCGGCGATCATCGAAATCTGCAGATGAAGCGCATCGGCCATTTATACATGACTCGTTGGAGGTTGCAGCCTAATCTGGTGACCGCGTGCCTTCCAGAAAGTACTAGAAAATTCACCTTTCACGTACAGTCAGATTACAAAAGCTTTGGTGACAACAGCCAAAGGATATAACTATCGACAACATTCGCGAAACTTCCTATACACGCCAATATGCACCGAGCGATAGCGTTTAACATTCGTTAGCCGGTGAAAAGCGGTCACCGGAGAAAGATAAAGAAGTACACGCGTCATTATATTGCATGCTTTAATTGCTCGTAAAGCGTGTGCAGTGTTCGCTTGATTACGGCTGTTCTATGTTCGGAGCACTTTAGGGGCCCGGGCTGTCGGCGTCTAATGAATGAATGAATGAAATAAACTTTATCGAAAGGTCCTGAGAGTCTTACAGGATCGTCGACCCCTATGAAGTGGGTTTCTCCCCCGACGGGACCGGGAGCCGAGGCGGCGGCGGCGTCCTGGACTCGCTGGACTGCCCAGAGTTGACGAGCGAGTTGGTCGCTCCTGATGGCTTGATCGAAGTTATTCTTTTCTTCCTCAAAGTCGGGGTGAGCTCGCGAGCACGGCCAGAGAAGGCGGAAGACGTTTAAAGGTGAATAACAGCTATCGCAGTAAGATCTGTCGTAAAGCTCAGGTAGGTAGTGGTGAAGTCTGTTTTGTGTAGGGTATGTATCTGTAACATGCGCAGAGTGACCGCTTGAGTCCGATTGAGGCTGCGGTGTAGAAGTCGGTAGTGTTTAGTGATTTCGTGGTATATGGAGGGGGCGTCGCGATTCGTGGGTGGGTCGATCAGGGGAGCGGTAAGGGCTCACGCTGCCCCGTGCGCAACCTCATTGAGATTGAGCAGTCCTTCCACTTTCTATCTTAGAAGGGCTGGAAATCAGTAGACGATGTGACGGTTAATAGGATTACTTGTGAGGATTGAGCTTGGGTGCAGACCGTACACCTTTGAAAGGCCCTGACCGCTGTAATCGAGTCGCTCTAGACGTGGGTGAGGTTGTGTTCCGCGAGGGCCAGAGCGATCGTGACCTGTTCTGCCGTCTTCCGATCTCCGGGCGGTGGTGGATGCCGAATTGGCGGCGTCGCCACAGCCGTTTACCACCGTCGTAACGAAATCCTTGTTCCCGGTGTACGCCGCCGCATATACGAAGGCGGAGCAGTCCGGAGTCCTATGGGCTTGTGAGAGAAGACACTTTCCCCTGGCCGTCATCTTTCCTTGTTTTCTGGATGTACCTTTCTGGGGCTAAGTATGATCGTGATCTTGTTGCCAAGGTCCCTAGGGATGTCCACGTGGTCCTGCTTCATAAGGGTCGGGTCGTGGCCCAATTTGGCCAAGATATCCTGGCGGGCCAGTGTGCCTGATAGTCTGACGAGCTTGCACTGTGCCTCTGCGATTTCATCGATGGTGTTGTGAATGCCGAGCGCAGCGAGCTTGTGCCAAGGGACTGTTTAGTGACTTTACACAGTTGTGCGTTCAGCTTCACTTTTTCTGTTCTAGTGCAACTGAGCATGGCTGCCACGTACGCAAAGGGAGAGGTGACGAAGCTTGGACGAGTTTTGTTAGATTGTGTTCCCTTAAGCCCATGTGTCCGTTGGCTATTCGTCGGATCAAACCCAATGCGTTTTTCGTTCGGCCAACCAGTTTTTGTACCGTGATGGTGTTGCTGTGTTTTATTGCGATAGCAATTATATGGACACTCAAAAGCAGATTTCTGCCGTCGGCGTCGCCGTCGCCGTCGGCGTCGCCGTCGCCGTCGCCGTGAGGTTCCGTATGACGTCAATGGAGATGAAATCGTGGCCGCGCGCCGCCGAACGCTGTATGTGCGAGTGAAAGGGCGCGAGGGACGCGCTCTTTCACGGGGAGTGAACGCACGGCGGAGAACAAACGCGCGTTCTGCGCCGTGCTTCCTTAAGGGCTGCAGAAGTAGGCGTCTCTTTCCTCCTTTACAATCACCATATATGTAGAGCAAACGCGCCTTCTTCCGATGCGCGAGAGGCCGTGGGGGAGGGGGGGGAAGGGGGAGGGAAGGGAGGCGACGTTTAGCTGCGGCACCAAGTGCCTATTTATATCAGAGGCTCCGGCAACAGTCACCAACGCCGCACGCATTTTGAGCGAACGCGGGCAAAATGCCGACGGCGTCGACAACAGTTCGGCGCGTTGCCGGTGCTGCTGCATGTCCAAGTTTATACAGCTGATAAAGCTAATATCATTACTCCGTATATCTCTCTACAAATTTGCTATCGCAATTTATGCTTCACCTTTCAGGTGAAACTGCGACAACTTTTTTCTTTGATCGTTAGTCGCAGGATTCGGATGTGGCTGACGTTCGGAATGGCGGTGCCCGTGCTGGTTTGGACCGTGATGTCCTGATTGAAGTCGTTGTTAGTGGAGTAAGGTCTCCTACCCTTATGAACAGGGCGTCGCATGAGGAGCTCCGACTTGGCCGGCGAGCATCCGAGGCCAGCGAGGACCAGATACTCCTCCACCACGAAGACAGCTTCCTGTACTCTGTCCTGAATTATGCCCGGTCAGTGTTGTCAGGTCCGACGAGGTGGCGTAGCCAAAAGCTAGAGAAGTGGTAGCCCAAATGTAGCCAAACAGAAAAAAAGTGCAACATATTTCGTAGCCAAATATAGCCATTTTATTGCGATAGCAATTATATGGACACTCAAAAGCAGATTTCTGCCGTCGGCGTCGCGGTCGCCGTCGCCGTGAGGTTCCGTATGACGTCAATGGAGATAAAATTGTCGCCGCGCGCCGAACGCTGTATGTGCGAGTGAAAGGGCGCGAGGGACGCGCGCTTTCACGGGAAGTGAGCGCACGGCGGAGAATAGACGCGCGTTCTGCGCTGTGCTCCCTTAAGGGCTGCAGAAGTAGGCGTCTCTTTCCTCCTTTACAATCACCACATATGTACAGCAAACGTGCCTTCTTCCGACGCGCGAAATGCCGTGGGGGAGGGGAGGGGAGAGGGAGGGAAGGGAGGCGACGTTTAGCTGCGGCACCAAGTGCCTATCTATATCAGAGGCTCCGACAACAGTCACCAACGCCGCACGCATCTTGAGCGAACGCGGGCAAAACGCCGACGGCGTCGACAACAGTTCTGCGTGTTGCCGGTGCTGCTGCATGTCCAAGTTTATACAGCTGATAAAGCTGCTATCATTACTCCGTATAGCTCTCTTCAAATTTGCTATCGCAATTGATGCTTCGCCTTTCAGGTGAAACTACGACAACTTTTTTATTTGCAATTTTATTTGTGTATACATTTTCACAGTCGACTACAGCAAACCTTTTTTGCACAACCCGTCGTAACAAAATGTCCGTGCCGCCGGGACGGTCGGCATTTTACATCAACAACAGCGACATCATGCTTCACAAGAACACTTTTTGATTGGGCTCGGAAGCTCTCAAGTTCCAGCGAATCACCGCAGAAGGTGAAATCACTGCTTTTATTTTATGATAGATAGTACTAAGTTATTATTTTTGGTTATTTACAGTAACATTAACTACAAACTCTGCTTTATAGCTGTCATGAATGCAAAATAATGTTTAGCATCATCAATCTCTCCCGTCATCTGTGCCTACGGCGTAGAAGTTCAGCTGTCCAGCGATCTGCGACGGCGACGTGCTCACGGCTTCTTTTTTGAAGAGGTAAAACAAGTCTTTCGCGCTACGATATCTCGCGGTATTTGTCGCATTGTTCTATCTTGTTTTCTCTTTTTTGTTTTATTGCGATAGCAATTATATGGACACTCAAAAGCAGATTTCTGCCGTCGGCGTCGCCGTCGCCGTCGCCGTCGCCGTGAGGTTCCGTATGACGTCAATGGAGATGAAATCGTGGCCGCGCGCCGCCGAACGCTGTATGTGCGAGTGAAAGGGCGCGAGGGACGCGCTCTTTCACGGGGAGTGAACGCACGGCGGAGAACAAACGCGCGTTCTGCGCCGTGCTTCCTTAAGGGCTGCAGAAGTAGGCGTCTCTTTCCTGCTTTACAATCACCATATATGTAGAGCAAACGCGCCTTCTTCCGATGCGCGAGAGGCCGTGGGGGAGGGGGGGAAGGAGGAGGGAAGGGAGGCGACGTTTAGCTGCGGCACCAAGTGCCTATTTATATCAGAGGCTCCGGCAACAGTCACCAACGCCGCACGCATTTTGAGCGAACGCGGGCAAAATGCCGACGGCGTCGACAACAGTTCGGCGCGTTGCCGGTGCTGCTGCATGTCCAAGTTTATACAGCTGATAAAGCTAATATCATTACTCCGTATATCTCTCTACAAATTTGCTATCGCAATTGATGCTTCACCTTTCAGGTGAAACTGCGACAACTTTTTTTTTCGTCCAATTAGCTTGTGCCTGATTAGCTGGGACACACACTACCTATATAGTGTCACTTTACATCAACTTGGCCGGCATGTTAGGTCTCTCGCACGCCATGAACATGCGTTAAAAAAAAGGGACAGGCAACAGATAGGCCACTCACTGTCTGAATCGGTGTAAGCGGCGCTTTAAAACGTTACTGCGCAAACCGGCACACTAATGTAAGAAGCACGCAGTCGTTTTCGGTGACGAGCACGTCCCGAACTACCTCGCTCGAAAGGGTAAAAGCCGCGATGGCGCACAAAGAGCAATGGTAAACAACAAATTGATAACAGTGTTAATGCTGTGAAAACGGGTTACTGGCAAAAAGCAAACCATGGTGATGGCTAATAAAGTTTTAGAATAGGGGCCCCAAAGAGAAATTTGCGGGTGTTAGCGTTGGGGCATGCAGGAATGAAGAGTTTTGGAATAGGCATTTTGCGTTTGCCGATTGCGTGTTGCGTTTGCAGCGTCACTATGGCGTCAAAGAAAAGCTGTTATAAATATTAAAATAAAATATACCATTTCATGATAAGAAAATTAATTTAGACTTTCGTATTTCCGCCTTTAATTACAATTTAGAACGTATTCCATTAGCAGCGTGAACCTTGTAGCGCTTTACCAACCAACTTTACGCACCTTCACCCAGCCAAGTCAATCCGTGATAGGCCTACGAGCCATGAAATGGACAATTGAATTCGGAATCAGTGGCGTATAATGAATCAATCTTCATTACACATGCCAGTTGAGAGAAAGCGATAACCGCAATCACTTCTTCTAGCGTACGAACTTTACGCATTACCACGAATCGAGCCCAGTTTTGTGTTAGGTTAGAGCCGTCGCTTCAATGGGCGCCGCCATGATAATTGACGAAAGCTTTTGGGGCAGCTTTTGGGGATCCAACTAAATCGCTGAAATAGTGTGCCCGACGCTAAACCTAAACACAGTTTCCGTCTTGCGCATGCGCAGTGGCTTCGACGCTATTTCTTTGGGCCCCAATACGTTAGAGGCCCCTATTCTAAAGCTCTAATAATTGCTGGGGTTTTACGTGCCAAAACCACGATATGATTGGGAGGCATGACGCAGTGGGGGACTCCGGATTAATTTTGGCCACCTCGGATTCTTTAACGTACACCTAAGTACACGGGTGTTCCTGCATTTCGCCTTGATCGAAATGCGGCCGCCGTGGCCGAGCATCAAACCCGCGTCCTCAAGACAGCAGCACGACACCTCACAAGCTAACACGGTGGGTGAAGTTCATGTGACGGGGTGCACTGATGTCATCGTGACAAACATGTTTCGATATTAGCAGAATGAGTTTCTGCATCCGTGACGTTACGGACAAAACATCTAGAAGTAAGATCACCAGAACCCACCTTTGGCTCGGGGTCTTGCTCCCATTCTATTTTATACGTTCTCGCATATTTGGCCCATTTCCCCATGTTTGGCTTCTCCTCTCTGAGGAGGATCCGATCTTACGTCGAGCCCATCGAAATTAATCTCGAATCTAAGCACGAAGAAAAATTCATCTAGCTGGAAAAGGAAAATGGCAGTAAGGCTTCGCACCAGAAACGTGGATTAGGTCGAAAGCTGTGCCCGGCGCGATACTTCATCCGGAAAACATGGTCATGAACAACACACTAGAGCGTGTCATCCACCCGTGCTTCCCGTCTTTCATGTCGGCGCCACGATCGCCCGACGGCCCCGAACCTATGTTATTGCTCTCCCTTCCTAAGCATAGCCACGTTAGTAAGTACAGTGTGTTGTGAAAAACCCACTACTCCCAGGTTCATCCCGATGCCCGGGGATCATGTGCCTAACGGTCAAGCAGGGTGTAAGTTTAAGTGCATCAAAGATCAAAGCCACCGGCTCAGACAACGTCGCAGAGAGGGAAGGAAAGGCGGGTGGGGGGGGGGGGTCATTTCGCGCACGCACATACGCTCAGCCACGTGGCCGGCTCAGCCAGCTAAAACACAGCCTTCGAGATTTGCTTCTACTCGATCAGAGCCACCTCTGGAGCATGGATTAGGGTGCGACTTATAGCCCAAACACAGCCAAGTCGCAGATTTTCAGTAGCCCAAATATAGCCACATAGCCAACTCGTCCAAGTCGACGCCACAAAAGTTTTCCCGTAGCCCAATTTGGCTATATATAGCCAAACCTGGCAACACTGTGCCCGGCATGCCTTTAGTGGCCCACAGGGTTATATCGTCAGCATAATAGGTGTGTTCGATGCCGTGAATCTGATTGAATCTGTCGGCCAACCCGCCATAGCCAAGTTGAATAGCATGGGAGAGATGACTGAACCCTGCGGGGTGCCTCTGTCGTCAAGTGTGAGCTCGTCCGAAGCCAGGTCGGACAGGCTCAGACAGGCTCCTCAGGTGGCTGTCCTGTCGTGAAGAAACGATTTTACGTAAGCGTGGAACTTGCATCCGAGGTCGAGTGGGGATATCGTGTCGGCGATGAACTTGTGGGACAAGTTATCGAAGAACTTTTCTAGGTCCAGTCCCAGGATGGCCTTGGCGTTCCTGATCTGGTCATCGATTATTTGGTGCTTAATGAGTGCAATGGCATCCTACGTGGAGAGTCTCGGTTTTAACCCAATGAGGGTGTGTGGCAGGGCGCCGGCGTCTTCCAGGTATCTGGAGATCCTGTTGTGCACGACGTGTTCCATCGCTTTGCCGAGGCAGAAGGTAAGCGAGATAGGCCGGAAGTTCTCGATTCCGCCCGGCTTGTTATGCTTGGAGATTACGACCGCCATGGCAGCTTTCCAATCCTGCGGCACTACGCCCGTGTCCCAGACTTCGTTGAAGAGGTCCGTCAGAAACCGTATCGAGCTGTCGTCCAGGTTTCGGAGCGACTTGTTCGTGATGCCATCTGGCCCGGGGGCGGACCTTCCGTTCAGGTTGTAAAGAACGGATCTCACCTCCTCGACCATGATGGGTTCGTCCAGGTGGGGATTTTCCGTGCCCGTCTACAGGGTTGCGGCCGTCCATGCCCGATTGCCAGACAGCAGCGGCATGTATTTGCGTGCCAAGTTATCCATGATTTCCTTCTCCGTGGAACTCTCGAGTTCTTTCTTGATGATCTTGTCCGATTCTTTGGACCTACCGTTTTTGGTTTGAGCTTTATTGAGGAGGTTCTTGGAGAGGTTCCACGTCTTTGTCGAGGTCATGGTGCCGTCCGCCTTCGCGCAGACTTCGTCCCATTGTTGGTTGGATAGAACAGCGCAGTGTTGTTCTATGTTCTTGTTAAGGTCGAAGGTTTTCTTCCTGAGGCGCCTGTTGAGTCTCTGCGTTTTCCATCCCCCCAGCAGGGCCGCTTTCGCTTCGATAAGGTGTGCCAATCTGGCGTCCATGTCTTCCGTAGGTTGGTCCGTTTCGACCTCCTTCGAGGCACTTTGCACATCCTCCTTCAGCTCCCGCGCCTATTGTTCGAGCAAGCCAGGTGTTTCGGTTCGCGCTTCGCGTTTCTGTCTGAATGCGTCCCAATCGGTGTACCTCCACTTTCGCGGGGGGTGCTTCAAGACCTCCAAGACGGGAAACGTGACTTCGACAATGTAGTGGTCGCTGCCAAGATCGTCGCCGGTGCTCAGCCGGGTTGCCCCTTCGGCGTTCAATAGGAAGGCTAGGTCCGGAGTGGTATCTCTCGAGACCTAGTTGCCTGTTCTGGTGGTGTGGACAGCGGATGTAATCAGGGCAAGCCGCAACTTGTCCGTGTTCTAGGCCAAATTTCGACCTTTGGCGCTGGTGGCGCCGTAGCCCCACCCTTTGCGGGGGGCATTAAAGCTACCGGCAATGACTAGGGGGTTAAGTCCGGTTTTGTCCCTGGCCTTCCTCAGAATTTTTCGGAAGTTTTGATTCTTGTGCCTCGGGCTACTGTAGAGATTCAGGACGAATACGCTCTTCACTTTCTTTCCTCTTGGGTGCACTTCTATTAGTAAGTGTTCGCACCTGTTCGTTGGTTTGCTCCTGTCGATGTCTACCCACGCTAGCTTGTTATTAACGAGAGTGACGAGACCGCTGCATCCCTTTACGGGGTGTACCGTCACTGCCTCGTAGCCCGATAATGTAGGGGATTCTTTGTTGGTTTCCTGTACGAGAATGATGTCCGGCTTGTCCGGAGAGTGTTTAATGTGTTGCTGCAGCACCGCTTTTTTGTTCCGATATCCGCGAGAATTCCATTGCCAAATAACAAGTTTGTCTTGCCTGACGTGCTTTTGTGTAGGCCTGTTGGCCCGGGGGCAGTCGTTAGTGCCCTCCATCTTAAATCCTTGTTGCGGCCGCGTTGGTGACGGGACTGGTAAGTAGGCTGCTGCCTGCGGGGTGTCTCCTGATGTTAGGGGGGTTCATGGGTGATGTCGGGTGTGTGTTGATGACCCTTTCGGGTGACTCCGGTGCAGTGGTCTTTTCTAAAGCGTCGATACTGCGAGCGGAGGTTTCATAGAGTTGACTAGTCTATTGTGACCTTTCTTGATTGATTCCGCATCGAATCCCATCGGCGACATGGCGCTGAGAAATTGATATAGCTTATTCTCGAAGATTTTAGGAAACGGGTCATTGTCGCCCGACTTTTTCTTGCGTTTCTTGGCTCCGGTCGTCTTTGGGGTAACCGGGGTCTCGTTCTCTGAAGCTCCCTCGGCTGCCGGGTGTGTCGGGATGGGTGTGTTATTCGTCATGCTGATGTCGGCATCGTGGTCCGCCTCTTTGAATTTGTTAACTTGTTGTTCGAGCGCTTTCTTTTCATTCTCTATTCTAGTGATGGTATGCCTAAGCTGGGCGTTTTCGTTTTCGAGTATCTGCAGCCTTTTAAGGATTTCGTCTAGCGCTTGAGCCTCTGGCCGCGCGTCTAATGTGTCATTTGTCATGTCATGCTCAGAAAACACAAGCGCAAAACTGGGCGCGAACATACCAATACCAGTGCAGAACCAGGTAAAATTAAACTAACTAGATTCAGAATGATATAAAATACCGGAATACTCACGAAATAATGGAATTATTGAACAGAAATACCTTAAAATCGCTTCTAACACGCCCGGCTGAGAGCGGCGCAGCGCAAGAGAGGGCGCCACCAGCGCACAAGTGGAAGAATTCCACTCGCCGCGCCGTTGCTCCAGCGTCCAATCAGCGCGCTACATCTTGTAGGAGAGGAGGAGCGCGCCTAGAAAAGCCGTTCCGGCACTCCGGGACGCTCTTTCTCTCCATGGACGCCGAGCAGCAAGCACGTTTGGAGCGACAGCGGGCGCTCGCCCGTGAAAGACTGCACCGACGCATCGCTGAACAAGCGGTGCGCTCCCGAGAAGCTGAAGTTGGGGCCGTATCGTGAAACATTCCACTTCGGCGAAATTTCTTTTTTCGCTTTCAGGCGCGCGCTGATTGGCTGGTTGAGTAAAATTTAATGACGTTGGGCTCAACCAGCCAATCAGCTCAATCAATTTAGCTGAAACAGTGAATCATCGCGCGCCTGAAGGCGAAAAAGAAATTTCGCCGAAGTGGAACGTTTCAGAATACGGCCCTTGCTCGCCAGCGCACGCAAGCTAATCCCAACATCGTGAAAAGAATAGCTAAACGCAAGTTAAACACAAGGGAAACACGGGCGAATCACAGCTCCGCACTTCCCCAGCTTTCACGCTAAGTGGAACTGCATTACCGCCGAGCTTACCATTGCGTTTGAAACGTTGCGAGGCAAATCAAAAATTTATTGTGATTGTTTTTTAATTATACATGTTTGTTTCGTGCCTGAAACTTGTCACTGTCTATCACTAGTGTACCGGAATTTCTTGCGCCGTTTTAGCCTCAGAATAATAACTTGTAAAAAGGGAGTTACCCCATACGTGTCCTTTGTTTCTTTGGCCTTTGGTCACTTTAACCGAGGTATATTACCTACGTACATTAAGACTTTTATTTTGAAGCAAGACGCGCATATTGGATTACCCAATGTGTGTTAGTCAAGAGAGGGGTAACCAAATGACCTCTTGTTAAGCTTTCGGTGCAGGGAGTCGCGTTTTGAGAACCAGCACCACCACTACCACCACCAACAGCACCCAAGTACCCAGACATTCCATTTTGGAACGCCCTGTGGATATGGTGAATCCCGAGACCAATATGGAAAATCCAAGTGTGTCGGGGCTCATCATTGACGATGTACTTACCTTCTGCATGGCCTGGTGGAGCGTGACAAATGCCGGCTCGAGTTTTTCCGAAATCATCTTGCGCGACGCATGCACCACTGCCACTGGGCCGTCAGTGCACAGGGCGTCGCCTTGGCAGTGCTCTCCGCGGAAGTTCCAGCGGCACGTGAAGGTGAATATCCCTTGCGGGTATCGAGTGAACAGGATGTTCAGCAAGTCCTGGTCCGCAAACGGAATGCGGCCCTCGAACTCCCGCTTGAGCTCCAGCAGACGGCGCTCGATTCCGAAGGCACGCATGCGTGTTAGGTTCATCATCAGCAACCCAGCATTTAACGCTGCACCATTGAACAGGAAAGAAAGAGGAATATGAGGAACCTTGTCGTAAGAAAATGATTACACATAGACGCATTGCACATGGTCATCGTGCTTCCAATTTCCCTATTCAAATGCACGTAAAACGCAGGAATGCTTTCCTGAGACGACGGTCGGACTCATTTCGATGCAGTTTGTTACATTTGAGAGAAAACCTAATTCTAGTGCCTCTAACGAAGAGAACTTTGATTTCGAACTGGTTTTTACAAAAGTTGTCTGAAATCGGTAGGTCAAAAGTGAATGGAAGCACGAAGTTTACAATTCGTAACTCCGCCCCCCCCCCCCCCCCCAAAAAAAAGGGAAATCGCAATTCGGTAAAGTGACCCTTGGTATTGCCGATGACCTTCTCACAATTTTATTGTTGTATCTCAAAGCGTAGTACAATATATACATCAATTAGTCCGGTATAGATCTTTTGTTAAGTGCAGTTTATATATAGAGCCGCGACATGTCTTTTTGTTGCTAAGTTAGGCAATTGTAACCTTTATAGCTCTTCTTGTAATTTTGCCATTCACAAGGATACCTGTAAAACAACCGCCAGCATACATTAATAATCGGCTTCTCACAGTTACCAGATTTTAACTTCCACATGTAAATGCAACCCACCACGTCAGCTTAGTACCTATCCCGTTGCTCTGATGAGCTCCACTTCGCGGGTTCAATCGCGGCCGCGGCCACCGCATTTAGATGGGGGCGAAATGCAGAAACGCAAGCGTATTTAGACCAAGGTGCACTTTAAACTACTCCAGGGGGTCAAATTTAGCCCAGATTCTGTTGTCGTCACACTATCGTCTTCATATAGTTGTCATGCTGTTAAGTGCGGAGCACATTAGGGGCCCGAGGTGTCGGCGTCTAATGTGTCGTGTCGTCACGTTCAGTAAACACAAGCGCAATACAGGGCCAAAACATGCCAATACCAGCGCAAAACCAGGCAGAATTAAACGAAATAGATTTAGAATAACATAAAATACAGGAATTAATCGAATTATTCGAATTAATTATCAGAAATTTGGTAAAATCGCTTCCAACACGCCCGGCTGATGCCGGCGCAGCGCAAGAAAGGGCACCATCACCCCACAAGTGGAAGGATTCCGCTCACCGCGTCGCCACTCCAGTGTCCAATCAGCGCGCGACATCTGGCAGGAGACGAAAGGCGCGCCTAGAAAAGCCGTTCGCGCGCTCAGGAGCACTGTTTGCCGCCATGGACGCCGAGCAGCAAGCGCGCTTGAAGCGACAGTGGGCGCTCGCGCTTGAAGCGACAGCGCCGATGAAGGGCTCATCAAGCGGTGCGCGCCCGAGAAGCTGAAGTTGCTCGCCAGCGCAGGCAAGCTAATCCCAACATCGTGAAGGCCCAAACGCCGTTGCTCGCCAGCGTCACAAGCTGCCCGCCAGTCGACAGCGTCGCCACGAGATAAACACAGGATAAAACAAGATAAACACAAAGGAAACATCAGCCAATAGCTGCTCCGAACTTGCCCAGCTTTCCCGTTCAGTGGAACTGCATTACCGCTGAGTTTACCACTGCATTAGCGCCATTTTTTTTGTTTTTTTCTGTGTGTAGCGCGCACACCCGTACCGCTGAGTAGAGCGAAGAGAAGAGACGCCAAGCAGGTAGCGGTGTGCGAGAGGGCGCGCGGGAAACGCTGCGCATATAAAGCCCCTATATTTATAAAAGTAGCGCCATTCTTAGATCTTGCCGCCACCGCGCTCACCCCGGCGCTTCCTCCTCGCCCTCTCTTAGTCGCCTCCTGTCGCCCCAGCCTCCTCCGCTCCCCCATTGGCCAATCCGTGTCACGTGGAAGTTCGCGTCGCACTTTTGTATATTTTTTTTCTTTCCAGCGTGCTCCGACTGCCATTCTCGAGCTTCTGTGACGAAAGTGCTGTACGCACAAACGGATCAAACGTGTTAGGGACAAGAACTTCGTTGTAATGGCATGCTGCTGCGCCTTAAGTTGCCGCAACCGACAAGGCGAGGGCAAAAGGCTTTTTTTTGTTTACCATCCGGCGTGCGCAAACGCTTGTTGCACACTTGATATTTGCGCCTGTCGCATCGTCGCATTGCTACTTCCAAAACGGCATTATTAAGACCAGTTACTGACTGACGAAGCAAAATCGCGCCTCAAAAACGTCTCCGCAGGGCGCGATCGAAGTTTTCCTCGGATTTCCTCTGGTAGCGCGTTAGCTGTCGTCTGCCACGGCAGACCCGACGCAGGCGGCGCCACTGTCGATATCGCGCCTCGAGCGCGATAGTGGAACGGAGGAGGAGGGAAGTGGATGGCGCTACTTTTATAAATATAGGGGCTTTATGCGCATAGACTCACTGGAAAAATATTCAGAGTACCGCAAGGGTACGCGGCACGCCGCCAACATTGGGTGTCGGCGGCCATATCCCTTCCAGACCGCCGACGCGCTGTAGCGGTACCAGCTAGCGTGCATTGAGTAGCGTTGAGTTAACTGACGGATTTCCCCCCTAGATTTCGCGTTCTGTTTCGCGAAACTGGTATATATTTCTGTTTTTCTTCCAAGTGAATGTCACATGTGACACCGAGATATCGACGGTAATGACCGTACAGCGCGGTAAGCGACGGAACGTATACTCTAAAAACAGTTGCACCCTTTGGGGCATATTTTTGCCAAAGAACAATAATCGTCATCTGACTTGCGTGACTTTCCTTTCTTTAACGCTGTGCGCCCGGCACTTCTCGGTCACGAACGACAAGAGCGTTATCAGCGTGACACAGCGTTCTCGACAGGAAAGTAGCAAGTGCAGAGTTTTCAAGATAGGAAACGCAAGCAAGAGAGATGACGATTATTCTTGTGTGACAAAAATGCACCCCAAAGGGTGCAACTGTTTTTAGAGTGTATAAAATGTGCGGGGATGGTTCCGATGCTCGCGAACCGATGCTCTACGTGTCGCTTTATGGACTTCGTCTTGCGTCAAGTGCTATGTGCAGAGCTGCTGAAAACATATACTTCTATGCGCCCAGTGAATTCGCTTGAAACTTCTTTTAGATGAAAACTGGGTCTTTAGGTTGTGTTTGCGCTAAAAACGCAGCTTGACAGCCGATGGCATGTGCTGTGGGTGTTCAGGCTGCCTTCGTAGTGCTCGTTCGCGTCCTTTCGAAGTACAAAAGCAAGCAAATGTAAACAGCTTACTGCTGCGCTGGTTTATCTGTATAATCGGAGCGAAGTGTAAGCAGTAATTTTATTGTAGATTCATAAAGTTGCCTGTCACGTACCAGTGATAAAACACCAGTGGCCGCTGCAAGCAAACTTCGCGTCTTGCGGCTATTGGCGTGTTTGCGAATGCGTGCTTGTAATGTTCTCATCGATTTGTCAAATAATCTCTCTGAAGGTAACATTCTAAACGACTGGTTAACAGCTTTTAATTCACGCGAAACTCAAGCAGGTATCCGCATACGGCTATAAAGAATGTGTACGAATGTTTTTTTTGTACCTTTGATAATGTCAACCTTTTAGTGCACTTATTTCCAATCTGTTACTGTGTTCTGGAGTATTGTGTTGACATTGCCAGTACTAAACAGTGGTGCGGTTTTCCTATATTTATTTTCGATCATGCTTCTTTTATTGTATACCCTTTATGTGAATCGGATCATTAAATTTTCGAAAAAAAGTTGCGAAGACACGGTAAAAACTAGGTTTCTGAAACGGAATTGTAACATTGAGCACTTCTATTTTTTAAATGATGCTCTTATCACAGCACTCACGGCATAGAAAGATGTACGAGGCTGTTTATTATAGAGGTGCTGTACCTGTTGACATAATCATGCTGTAGCAGGTTTGCAATAAATTACTATTTTGCAGCCTCCCTGTATAAGGGGCACCATACCATTTGTCCCTGAATCGCTTCATGCTGTCAGCAAAATTCGCATTTTCAGAACAGCATGCAGTCACAAAGTAAGATGTGGAGGCAAGCAACATATTTATTTCACAACAGTAATATACGCCACTGAAGAAACAGTCTTTATTGCAACACCAAGTTTTCACACAACAGCAGGCATTCGACAGTGAAACATCTAGCCCGACGGCTGTGTTTAACATTACAACTGCAGAGTTAATTGTGGACAAACAAAGGAAGCCTCATCCTAGAGTCAATGTTTCTGCAAAGGGACTTGGCCTTCGTCAAGGTCCCGACAAAGACACGTGCTCTTGTCGAAATGTTTGCTCTGGGTTGAGGCTTCCATTATTTATCCATTGTTATGCAAGTCTCCATCTTTTGTTACCCTTTTCATCTTGCATGAACTGCAGAGTTATGCTTTTGAGAAACACTGGCACAATGGGAGTCTAGAAGCTCTATTGACACACCTATACACTAATTAAAGAACACCCCATTAAGATTTTGTACCATGAATGTCACCCATGTTTCAGTGATCATGCACACTAACATTGGACATGTGAAAAGAAACCTTTATAGATTTTGCACTCTGCCATATAACAAGTAGGTACTGAATAACCTGAAGGTACACCCTACAGGTTATTACTTATTATACAGTACTGAAATAAAATTGCTAGGAAAGCTACTGTAGCCAGGTCAAATACTAATGTCTGAAAATGAGATTTTAAAATATCACAAAGAGCAAGATATAGTGATCATGGACACGCACAATAACAAACACTTGACATGTTAAAAACCTTATACATTTTGCACTCTGCCATGTCACAAGCAGGCACTTAATAACTTGGAGGTACACCCTCCTGGTTATTACTTGTACAAAACAGAAATGAACTTGCCAGGAGACTGTGACTAGGACAAATACATGTAACTTAGTCTATAAGTGGGATTTAAAAATATGACAGAGTGAGCTGTAATAATTATGGACTTGCACAATAACTGCAAACGTGTTATGAAAATGAATTTATGCAGTTCAAACTCTGCCATGTCATTTGCAGGGATTAAAGAGTTAGCACACCCTCCAGGTTATATGTATTTCAACAGTACAAAAATAAAATTGCCAGGAAAGCTACTATGACTAGTACAAATAGACATACTATTCAATAGAAATTTAAGATATGACAGAATAAGAGATAGTCAATTGCACACAACTGTAATTTGTAAACAAGCGTCCTGTTTACCGTTTAACGACTGACACAGAAATTAAAATAAATAGGCAGTAATAAACAATATTAAAATAGTAATAAAAGCTCAATAAATCAGCAAAATATGGTGATACTGCCTTTTTCACTTGCTAGGAATGAGATGTACATTGCTCTGGGTAAGCAGCATCATAGTTAATACACGAAACTATATTCCACTTAAAATTTTGTCACATTCTACTCTAGGAAAGGAAAGTCCACTACCGAGTTCGCACTTCGCTTCTGAAAACTTAAGCTACATTCACATTTATTTCACAGTAAGCTCTAGCTGATAAACTACACTGATACCACAGTATTCGTTATGACCAGAGGTTCTCAAGAGCAAGCAATTATATAAATCCTCTAAAAATAAACTTTTTGCAATAGCAGAAAGACCTACAGGGACACTAAAGAGAAACGCTAACTGAACTTTTACTAATAAAGTAATCTGCCCAAACTCTTTGGTGACTGATTGGTAATAGGTTGATTATTAAAGAGGAAAATGGAGGTTTAAGTTCCGTCTTTTTGTTTCTACACCGAAACATCATTGTGGCGTAACGGATTTCGAAGGATTATCTTAAATTTGGTTTGTTATGACAGTAAATGTCATTTAAGCTTCCCAAGTTCAGAGCTTGGCTCGTTTAGAACACAACGTAGTCCATCTTTACAAATGAACTGTTAACTAGGACCTAGTAGATGCCGTCAAAAGCCGCGATGACACAGCGAGCGAACATGGGTAACTGCAAGGCATTTTTGCTGGCTTACCAAGCCACTTCTCGTGGCAAGTGGCATTTGTTAAGGTATACGGCTAATTAACTCTTTCTAAAAATAGTTTCTTTTTAGTGTCCTTCTTAGTCATCTTATTTTACATTACTGACAGCCGCACGCATACCCACACTTTTCGATGCGCACTTTGGTCGTTGTGGTGCTTTCTTCTGCATTTCTTCATTATTTTTACGAAAGCTAAAGCGTAGTCTGCACAACAGAAACTGCTGCACAACCTTACTGGCAACGTCATGGCACGTAGGAAGTGCTGAAAATGCAGGCTCAATTGCTGCAATCATATCACCAACGTGTTTTAGCGGAAGTTTTCCTGCTACAAGTGAAGTTTCATTTTTTCTGTAGCAGGTTTCTGCACATTCTAAAAGGGACATGAGTGTGTGTGTACAAGGACACACACACTCATGGTGTGCACAAGGACGATTTGTTGGCTACATAGTTTTTGAACTGCAAAAGCAAGCCAGCCCGAGTGGTGTCAGTTTCGACCAATGTGGTATTGCAATGGTCACAGAGTCCATGCTTCTTCCTGACACTTTGAGCAATGTACCCTGCCAAGTACTTCAGTGATTCTCTGGTCAAGTACTCCAGTGATTCTCTGCTCCTCTGGTACAAGATTCTCTGTCATAATGGGCATCTGCACGGGCTATAGTTCTGCGCTTAAGTAAGGTCTCGAGAACAGAAAATCCGTCAAATGAACAGAGTCATCAGTATTATAGCTTCCATGCTTGCGTGGTTTAAAGAACTGTGCAAGCACTATAAGTCCTAAATTATCTGGCTCTAGGGACAGGCGATTTTACTCGTATAGCACTGAAAAGATTTTCCAGGGCATCCTGGGAGAAGCGACTTAGCAGCAGGAACTTTAAGCCATTGGATCTAACATACAGTTTGCGAAGACTTAGTGCCGTAGTTATGATCATGCCAGTCTGCACAGGTTTCCATGATTCATTAGGCCTGCTTTGGTCAAAAATTTGAAGCTTCCTGAACATTTCAATAAAATCTCCAAAAAATGCCTCCGTCTCCTTGCCTTTCTGAGGGCATAAATCACTCAGTGCCAGAGTCGGTGTCTTTGACGTCATCAGGGAAAACCACCTAAACACTTTGTCCAAAAACCAAGCAGTTGTCAAGGCTTTGTCTTCTATCTTCTTCTCCTCTACCAGAAGCCTTAGAGCAGCTGGAACACTGTGATTGAACAAAGCACAAGCTGTGCTTAACGTTCATTTTGTCATAATGACTGGGGTTTTTATGCTTAAGCTTTAAACGCGGGGCAAGCTTGAGGCTGTGCTTTCATCGATTTTGCACAGCTGCTGTACATACTCTAGGCTGACCTGAAAGAAAATATACAGCATTTCATGGTCACACTTTATCTTTTATGTAGCTATGTTGGTACACGATGTGACCCTGTGATGGCAAGACATCTCAAGAGAAACGGCACGCAAACATTGAATCCTAATTTGGAATTTACAGTTCCAAAGTAAGGTGAGGAAACTCTCTCGCTGCTAATATTTACTATCATATATCTGCAAGCTATTGGTGATTTACCACTCCAACCAGCAAAAATTAAAGTGATACTCATTAGCCTGGTGAATGAATGAGTTCGTCATTGTCAGCCTCTTGAACCTGTTCAAGAATATTAAGGCCAATAGGTCAGAGGGGACTGCATCATGAGAAGACAATCTAAATAACAGAAATTGCATTTGGCGGCCACTCCTGATGCATGGCTGGCAGCTTACCATTGTTTCTTAAAAAAAGGACACTATCGTACCAGTAATAACTTATGGGGCATAAACTTGGAACAAAGAAGCTTGAGGAAAAAAACTAGGCATTGTGCAGCAAAGGCTGAAAGAAAAATAATAGAGGTAACATTTAGAGACTCGAACTTTTAACTAGTGACAACAGCCTTAAGGTATATCACGACCTTCAAAAACGACATTTATGAAAAATATTGGTTCGAAGCTACTATTATAAGCTCTCTGGTTATTCTAGAATATTTAGCAAAAAAAATTAAGTTTCCACCTTAAGCTGTCGAAAAGTAATGAGTGTTTTTCCAACCCCTCCTGCTCGCATCTCAAACTTAATTTATTTCAAAACATGAGTAATTCCATCAAATATATTGTTCCCTTTGAATATTATGCAATGTTAATTCGTTTAGTAGTTATTATAAAATCTTTTAGAAGTATTCTGGGACACTTGTGTTTTCAAATAAGTTAAACACTTTCACTAGAGGGATTTTAACACCTAGACATATGCTTACGTTCGAACCCATTTTTCTCAAATCGTTTTTATTATTTTATAGTTACACAAGCAGTGATAACTTTTCTGTAATAAATATTTTTTGCATGAAGTTTTACATGCTGTTTCTGTGTACATTAGGCTGTGCAATGAAGCAGAATAACCAAAATGAGTGGCGACTTTTCATACTATGGCAATTGTTTCGGAAAACAATGTGCTACAAGTTACATTTTTCAGCCTTTTGATCATGCACTTTTGCTCCAAAATATGGCTATCATGGTGGTGTGTTGCACTTTACTAACCCCATTAGGTTCCTGCCAAGTGGCATTTGTTTCGTGCCTACCATTTCAAAGTTGTGACGGTTGGCGCAACACTCATATTTCAAGAAATTTTAAATAGAATAAAAAATATTTTTATAGTTTTAATAATGTAATCAGCTGAAAGGTTCCAACTACATAGACTTTACAAGACAAAAATGTAACGGCAGCCTTGTGACAAAAATTGTATTTTTTTTCTCGAAGGTGGTGATGTAGCTTAACAAAATGGATGGCAATCTTTACCCTATCTACACAAAGTCACTTTGGCACATATTCAAGAGTACACCAGCTGTTTCAGCAGTGACCAATTTAATTGCTTGAACAAGTTGGTCACTCAAACAAGGTGTTCTTACGGGCACCGAAACATGAAAATCGTCGTGTACAGGTCAGTGACAAAGATTTATACAAATAATACTTGAGATTAAGAAGAAAAGTCATAAATGCGTAGAATAGATAATGGTTCGCCTATTAGTATAACTAAAATGGTGGCAAGAAAAGGGAAGCGCAGTTTAGGACGGTAGAGAATTAGGTGGTTTGATGAAATTAGGAAATTTGCAGGCATAACATGGAGTCAGCTGTTGCAAGACAAGAGCAAGAGGAGGTTGCTGGCAGAGGCGTGCAGTGGATGTAACAGGCTGTTGATTTGCAGAGACTGAAGTATGAGAACTTGTGAACAATAAAACAAAAACACAGAATAAAGGGGCTAGTTTCAGCAACTACAAGGAAATGCAATTGCTTCCAGAATGCCATACATCATTGGTTGGCAACTTATTGTTCACCACAGTTGCCTCATCTAGAACTATCTTCTGCTGTCTCACCAGATGACCACGCAAGTTTTTCAGAAGGTGGGGTTTATCCGCGAGGATGTGCAGGCTGCGATCTCCTTTACAGGGGTGGGGGCATGTGGTTCGTGGGTGCCCATACCTTGTGGCTATGATATTGCACAACTTTCATATGGCCTGGTTTTCACTCCCCATGTCGAAAGTAACAGTCTACAGACAGACCATATATTAATAGCACTGCAAACAAGAACGTTTTTCTATCTGGTATGCCTCATCTATGATGTGGGCTTTATCGTTTTTGTTCCTCCAAAGCAGATGTAACAAAAAACAGGTGTACATGAGCAATGTAAATCCAAATTGGTTCTTCAACCTAGAGAAAATGTTCCCGCAATTTCGAGTTGATCATCAACCAGTCTAGCCGAAGTGCACAATTCGCATGACAGCGAAATTTCGCAAACATGGTCACCGCACGGCACTAATCTCTACATGTGTCTGTTCTTGCAAGCACTGAGCACTACTGAACATTGGTAAACATGTGAGAGATTTAACTGCCACCTGTAGCTAAAATGGCAGTAAAATGAAGACAGCACATACGAGTGTTCACTTTAACAGTGTACTGCACTTTACATCAGGCAATACTCATTATCACTTTGCTTGGTCACGGTTCAATACAATACAGTTCAGAGGATTTCACTCTACAATTGATGTTTGCAAATATGCTGCGAATTAGTGCTTAACTACACGGTACCTGTATCTGCTGTAGAGCATTCCGTTGGTGAGTTTCCAGTCGCAGAAGAGCTGTCAGCCCCTCCTAGGCTCTCAGATGCTCCCTGGATACCGTGAGTTTCCTCTGGGCCCTCAGGTGCTCCTTGGCTCCCTGTTCCTTGTGTCACCTGAACATACCAGGTAATCAGCTGCCGGCTGGTGGCAACCTGCTTGATAAGACGTTTGCTTGCCATCACTCAATGTTTACACACAATGCATTTTTACTCACGCTGCAAGCTTATTGCTAGTGTATTTCTTTTCTGTGTAGCGCTACTGATGCCTCGGTTATGCACTTGTCACCACTTTTTCAAATCAAATATGCCTTCACTGTGAGGCAGAGACAAATTTCTCGTCTTTGTTCCTTCAAAAAATGCACACAGAATAAAGAATAAGCATACATGGCCGGTTCAAACAGAGAGAGACAGAAGGAAAGGCAGGGAGGTTAACGAGACTTTGTCCAGTTTGCTACCCTACATGTGGGGAAGGGAATAGGGAAGTGAAAGAATACACGAGTCTTGATGGCACTTTGACATGCACTAAGCCAGATGCAATGTATCTAAAGTTTGGCAGTCAACTCTGTCACTTTCAGATGCTGTAAAAGAGCTTGAGTGGCTTTCTGGGCGAGGCCAGGCATCAATACAAATTCAAATGCTTGAACTGCATTCTTCAATCTAGAAAAGCGTTCATGCTATCTCTTACTGATAGATCGACCCATCTAGCCAATGTAACATGATTCACATGACAGCAAAATTTTGCAAACATGGTCACCACACGGCACTACGCTTTACCTATGTCTGTTCTTGCAAGCCCTGTGCAATACTGAATTTGAGGCCTCTGCGCGTGATTGCACAGCCTGGCAAAGACTGGACAATTTTCTCAGGCATGAAAAATACAGCGACAATGCCGTAAGAGTTCGCCACAGTGCTCGTCTAATCCTTTACTTACTGTCCTGTCTGTTTTGATCATGCTGTAGGTAAACAAGCGATAGCTTTATTCACCACTTGTAGCAAGAGTGTCAGCAAAGTGAAGGCCACATACAAGAGTGTTCCCTTTAATTGATCGCATTTACATTCAGGCAATGCTTATTACTTGATCACAATTCAATAAATGCAATCCAGAGGATTTCACACTAGAATTTATGTTTTCAAATCTACTGTGAATTTGCGTAACCGCATAATACACACAGTACCTGCTGTAGTGCATTCCATTGCTGGATTTCCAATCACAGCAGAACTTTCAGTCCCTCTTAGGAAGTCAGCTAGGTGTTCCCTGGGTACCTGGAGTGTCTTCTGGGACCTCTGGTGCTCCTTGGCTCCCTGTTGGTTGAGGTGCCTCAACTGCATCTCCCAGGATATCAGTTGTTGGCTGGCGGCAGTCTGAGTGCGAGACTGTGCTTGCTTGCAGCGAGTATTGGAGTCTAGGAAATGGTGACTTTCAAAGATTTTTCTGCGGCCAATGTGCAAAAATGCTTGGTATTGCCTTCCACTTCAACTTATTTTTACCATCGACTCTTGGTTTCTCAAGATCATCAGGGATGAAATGGTCCTATAGTTTGTCCATGGAGAAAACAAAGAAAAATAGGAATGTTAATAAACCCACCCTGTGACAGTGCTTAAAATATCTAAAGTGTAAGTAGTCGCAAAAAACTGTCAGGAAATCTATAGAAGACATTTTGAAGCAACATTTTCTGTATAGACCAGGTGCTTGTTTAAAACACGTTATTCATGGGAACCATCTCCTTTTACTCTGTAGCTATTTGACGGGTTTGAGTAAGAGGGCTACAAGATGTGAATAAAATAAATGTGAATAATAAATAAATAAGATGTGAAATAAAATAAATTCATGTGAATGAAATAAATAAATAAATAAATAAATGTGAATAAATCCTAAGTGTGCAGCTAAGCCAATCGCCCAATAGCGCAGACGACTGTACTGACACGAGCATTGTTTATCGCCTTCCATTGACCGTTTCTCACTGTGGCAAGGCTATCGCTCAGCGCACTACAACGCAGCGGTTTTTTTATTAGAAAACGTACACACGCTAACGTCGCGTAAAAAGGAAATCAGTATTTTATGTGCAATCTAAGCCGTATTTCCGCTACGAATATTTGGCAGATATTGTCGTACCTGCCCTGAAGTTATCTAATGGATAAACACTCATTAATCCACTAAATGCTTTAACAACTTCGCTCCCCCTCTGAGCACAACACGCTCACTTGAAATGTATGTTTGTTGTTTCCAACGAGCCGCGCGAATCAAGCACTGCAGCTTACTTGACATGTAGGTACGTTTTCTTCAAACGCGGGGCGCAAACTGAACGAAACAGTGGAGAGCTTGCTAGAAAGTTCGTATAACGATGTTTTCAACAGCACTAAGTAGAGGAGCTTACTTGAAACATAGGTACTGGGCGATATTGAATAGAGCGAAACAAAGCGAGCCGCGCGAACCGAACAGTTTACTGGAAACAATAGCGCAAAGCAGAGCGGGCCGCGCGAACCGGAGGGCTTACTTGAAAGATAGGTACTGGGCGATTTTCCATAGCACGAAACCGAACAGTTTAAAGGAAACAAAAGCGCGAAGCAGAGCGGACCGCGCGAACCGAAGAGCTTACTTGAGAGATAGGTACTGGGCGATTTTCAATAGCGCGAAACAAAGCGAGCCGTGCGAACCGAACAGTTTACTGGAAACTAGCGCAAAGCAAAGCGGGCCGCGCGAACCGAAGAGCTTACTTGAAGATAGGTACTGGGCGATTTTCAATAGCGTGAAACAAAGCGAGCCACGTGAACAGAACAGCTCACTCAAAACCACGTGTGCTAGCTACATAGTGTTCAATAGCCGCACGCAGAGCGATGAGCGTGAACCGGACCGGTAAAGTTTAGCGGTCACACGCAAGTACAGTCGCTTGAAAGCAATAACTGTCCAGCAAACTAGTTATTCAAGAAACTTACCTCGCACAAGCGGGTGTTCTTCGAGGGCGCGAAGTTTTTGCGGCCAATTCTGTGGAGCCACTCAGAACGTCGTTCACCGTCGTCCTTCCCGCACGGAATACATAAAAATGCCTTCCCATGCCTTCCCGGACTCCGTTCGGTTGCTACACCCGAAGGCAAAGCAACCAGGCATGATGATGGGTTATTTATGACGCCTGTGTTCGCAAGCGCAACGCAAGCGTTGAACGAAACGACCAAGGGCTCTCCGTGCGCGGTGCGTACGCTACGGGTTCGACGTGCCAACTGAAAGGGCTTGGAAGGGATATGGCGGCAAAAGGTCACGTGACGCGAGCACCCCAATCACCGGTGGCCGCGGCAGGCGGCGGCGCGCGGAAAACAAATGCGATACTCTAAAATTTTTCCAGTTACTCTAGCTGCGCATGCTTGTGAAGCAAGGAGCGACCGAACCAATAGCAGCCAGTGAGCGGGCGAGTGGGGGTGCGTGCGCATCGGCGACAAACCCTGTCCCCTTGGACGGCCTCGCGTTTGACCTTGGCTGCGACTAAGCAAAGAAATGCTTCGCAGTAAAAAAATTTAAATTGCAAACATAATTTCGCGTGCACTTCCTATCGAGCGAGCTTCGCTTCAAGCCTGAGTCAAAATCACACGCCCAAATGACCGTACACAATATGCACTGCCTACAACGTCACCGACTATGATAACGCGTGACTTCCAAGTCATCCACTAGAGAACCCGAAATACCACAAATCAAAGTGCGCCGCACCGTAGAAAGAAAGGAGGAGAAAGAAAAAGCGAGGCGGCGCTCGTGGCGTATAGAGGACACGATCTTTTTTGTGGTACCACCACCGTCGTGATACCGTCGTAGTCGTTCCATCGCCGTCGCTCAAGCTTTGTCATCCCTGTCGTCATGCCAGTGTCGTCATCTCATTGACCTCATGTCGTCCCGCTGTCATTGTTACACCGTCGTCACCATTCAAACGTCGTCATCTTATTGTCGTCATGCCGTCGTCATCATACTGCCTTTGTCGCTTTATCGGCGTCATAATTTCGTCATTCCATCCTCATCACTGCGTCGGCGTCACATGGTCGGCGTCATGCCACCACGCTGATGGGCGACCTTGAGAAATAAGTGGCACAGCAAAGTAGCAGGTTACCGGAGCATCCCGCATATAGCCGACGCAGGTGAAGTGTCACATTGTTACTGCAGATGTACAGAAATCGCAACTACAGATGTAAAATGAAAGACATTGAGGAATACCGTGTCCATAGAAAACGGTATTTCCGATCACAAGGCGATCATCTTATCCTGCCCCGACTCGGCAACACAAATAACAACTGCCCACACATGTAAAAGATTATGCGCGCGCTGACGATCCTGCCATGTTCAGCTCCCCAGAGTCAAACTTGCCGGATTTCAATGAAATGACAGACGCGAACGAACTGTGGTCATGTGTTGAAGACATCGTTTCCTTTTGCGAAGCTAATTTTATTCCGCGAAGAAAAAAAAAACGTATCAACAGAGAATACGCATAGGTAACTCGAGAAATAATACAGACGAAAAGAAAGATAAAATGCCAGCGGAATAAAGGAACGAACGGCGACACCCATAACCTTATTATTACTTTGCACCATAAAATCGCAAAAGCGAAGTCGTGTTTCCATAACATTACTCTACCTTTGATCACGGCGCAAAGCCCTCAGAAATGCTGGCGATACTTGGCTGATAAACGCGAAGCCATTTCACAAATAAAAACTTCAGATTTCATTATTTCCGAACCGGAAGGCATTGCGAAGGAGCTTAACAGTTTTTGCCAATCTGTCTTCACGAAACATGCCTGTAACGCCTAACTAGAACCGTATCCGCTGAGAGTGTCCATACCAGAATTAGCAATAAATGAAGAAGGGATCATTTCTCTTTTAGAAAAATTGGATTTGAAGAAATACCCTGGCCTCAATAACTATAATTATTCGTTTTAAATCATTACGCCAAATGGGTATACAAATACCTGCACAAAATATTTATCACCTCCCTTGAAACAGCAACGCTACCAAAAGATTGGCGCAATGCTGAGATCATTCCAATTCCGAAATCAGGTTCGAAATTAGAATTAAATAACCATCGCCCTGTGTTGTTAACAAGTGCTTGTGGCAAACTAATAGAACACATAATTTTAAAGGCAATAATATCACATTTAAAAAGTAATGGACTGCTTTACAGCCGAGAACACGGGTTTAGATCGGGTCTTTCCACCGTAACCCAGCTCGCTGAGTTAACGGACGACATAGCTAATGCAATAAACGATGGAGACCAAAATAAACGCAATATTCTTACATTCTTGCAAGGCATTGGACGTTGTCCCGCCTCAAGATTTAATTACAAAACGCCTTTGGTATTGACAGCAAAACATTTTCATGGATTTGCAGCTTTCCGTTAAATCGGAAACAAAGTGTGGCCATAGATCAACGTGTTTCGCAGAAACTTGACATTACGTCGAGGGTTCCGCAAGGGCTCGTTCTTGCTCCTCTCTTATTTATTATGTATGTTAATTATATTCAGTTCAATGTTCATGGAATGGTCCAAATGTGGATTTTTGCCGATGATAGTGTAGTATACACAGTTGCAGGTAAAATAGGACACCAAATCGAACTAAACAATTCACTTCAATCCATCCGTTCATGGTGCGATACGTGGAGCATGAGACTTAATGCGTCAAAAACAAAATGCGTCACATTTACTAACAATTAAAATGTAATTCATTTCGTTGATACTCGCCAAAACACCGCACTCGGCAAACGCAATCAGGTAAAATACCCGGGCCTTAATATCACATCGAACCTTAACTGGGAACCTCACATCTCCTACACATGTCAGACCACCGAAGGCAAACTGTCCTTCTCAAGAAGGAAGCTGCGCAATACTCCGCCACATGTGAAATTAGACGATCACTTATCTGGAACTTATTAGACCATCATTAGAATATTGTCACGAAGATAATTAATCGGAGCTCGCCGAAAGAGAACAGCCTTCTTTAATGATGGCCGACACTCAAGAGACCGCGCGCACACCTGCGCCCTTCGTCGTCTTCTCTCTGGCGACCTTGTGCCTGTAGTGGGCAGCTGACTTCTGATGATCCGTGCCTGTAGTGGGCAGCTTACTTCGCGTCATTACTCCCCACGTGAAAAGTGACCGTCCCGGTCGCCGGTCGGGTAGGGTAAAGGGTGACAGAGGGCATGGGAGAGAGTGGATCAGAGGGGCACTTCTTCGCGGGCGTAGTACGGCTTCATCCGTACTACGTGGACAATCTCGGCTCGTGCCCGTCGTCGGCTAGAGCTCATATTGACGCGAAATAAGTTGGCACGTGGTGACACTGGCCCCTTGAGGCGAGAACGACGAAGTTCGTGGTTGCGCGCGCGCTCTCCGAGGTCCAGCTATTATTAAAGGCTGACCTGTTTTTTTGCCTATCTGCTGCTGGCCAACTATTCTAGCTATACTAGCTGGGTGACATTTCTGGTGGAGGTGCGGGGTACGGTCGATGTTAAGATCTCCGGAGCGTACCCCAGACCAAAGCCCGGCGAGTAGTTCGGCCGAGCTTACCCCTGTGCACGTACGTACCAGCCGACGTCTCCAGGGACTCCAGCCACAGCACGGTCTGCTACCCGAACGAAGTAGAATGACGAACCAACCACCTCCTGCCGCTACTGCAGCATCGCACGTGGTCGTCAATCAGATCCGGACGCCGAATCATTTCCACGGGAGTGCTTCAGAGGACGCCGACGACTGGCTTGACCATTTTGACCGGGTCGCCAACGTCAACGACTGGATCCACGAGCGTAAGCTTCGATACGTGTACTTCGCTCTTGAAGATTCCGCTAAAATATGGTTTGAGAACCACGAGGCGACACTGACGTCATGGGAAGAATTTCGTCGGCAGTTCCTCAGTGCCTTCGCCAGGGCGGACAGGAAGGAGAGGGCGGAGTTAGCAATGGAATCGAGAATCCAAGGCCCGAATGAGCGAGTGACGGCGTACGTAGAAGACATGAATCGGCTCTTCAGACGTGCGGACCCCTCTATGACGGAAGCAAAGAAGGTGCGCCACCTAATGCGCGGCGTCAAAGAGGAAATCTTTGCTGGCCTCATTCGAAATCCGCCGACGACAGTGGCAGAGTTCCACGACGAAGCCACCACCATGGAAAAGGCCCTTCAACAACGGGCCAGGCAATACAACCGCGACGCCGTGATTTCAAGGGAGCTCTCTGCCGTTACCCTCGGCAACGACGTCGGCGCCTTGCGCGAACTCATCAGGGCTGTCATCAAGGAGGAACTGCAGAAGATGCAGACGACCGCTGCCTCTGTGGGACAACTTTCGATTGCGGAAATGGTGCGCGCCGAGGTCCGACAGGCCGTCCATGTTCCTGAACAGTACGAGGAACCACAGCAGAGACGGCGTCCTGAAATGAGTTACGCAGAAGCAGTACGCCGTCCGCCACCCTCAAGTGCGTATAGCATGGTACACCCCGCTCAACAATTGGACGTTAGCTTCAGGCCTCGCAGCACACCGCACATCGCCGAAGCAAGAACTAGGAGAGCGACGTCTGGCGCACCGCAGACTACAAGCCCCTTTGTTTCATTGTGGCGAAGCCGGGCACATCTACAGAATGTGTCCTTATCGTCATGTGGGGCTCCGAGGATTCGCCCCAAATGCACCTCGTCCACGACCTGGTGAGCGGCCGCCGGAAATAGAGAGTTTCGTCGCGAATCGTCGCAATGGTGATCAACGATGGCACGAGCCCCGTTCGTCGTCTCCTGCTCGTTACAGGTCACCATCACCAAGCCAAGCCTTCTCTCGCGGCGCTCTCAGACGCCGCTCGCCTAGCCCGGCGGCTCGGGAAAACTGAGTTCAGCGACCTCCGGAGGTGAGGCCGCTGACGTCGACTGTGCGCAAGATCCTCCACTCCGACGACAACGACCAAAACAGAACGACGCAGACGTACAGACGCAGTCAAACACCCTACGAGAGGTAATAACGTCGAACATTCCCGTCACCGTAGACGACGAAGAAATAACAGCGTTAATCGACACTGGAGCGGACACCTCAGTTATGAGCATGGACCTTGCCTGCAAGCTGAAGAAAGTTTCTACCGAGTGGACTGGGTCGCAGATTCGCACTGCAGGCGGCCATCTGCTAACCCCGGTAGGAAGATGCACAGCGCGAGTGAGCATTCGTGGGTTTACGTACCTCGGAGATTTCGTTATCCTCCCAAGCTGTTCGAGGGACCTAATTCTGGGAATGGACTTTCTGCAGGCTAATGGAGCCGTGATAAACTTACAGAAGTCCCTGGTAACGTTTTCAACGGCGCAGGCCTTAGCAGGGAGCAGCACTGACGACACGTATGTCAACGCCTTGAGGATTGTCGACGAGAACATCACGGTGCCGCCAAGGAGCAGCGTATTGACCCTCGTAACCTGCGACGCATTCGACGACTATGAGGGTATTGCCGAGGCAAATATCCCGCTGTTGCTCGAAAGACACATCTGCATCGCCCGGGGCCTTGTTCGAATACAAAATAAGTGCTCGCAAGTTTTGTTGACAAACTTCAGCCATGAGTATCAGCACGTCCCTCAAGGTACAGCTGTGGCCTTTCTGAACGACATTGCTGACTTCTCCGACGTCGGCACGTTACAAGTGACTTCACCGGATGCAACAACTCACGCCAGCCTGAGTACCCGCGTCCACATTAATGCTGACTTAGCAGATGCACAGAAGGATCAGCTACTGGGCCTAGTGACAGAATTCTCTGACTGTTTTTCCACAGAATCTAAAGTCCAGCGCACCTCCATTACGCAACACCGGATAGTTACAGAGGAGTCGGCGCGGCCTGTTCGTCAGCACCCATACCGCGTGTCACCTATGGAGCGGGAGGCGATTAAGCGTCAAGTTGAAGAAATGCTCAATGATGACGTCATCCAGCCGTCGACAAGTCCGTGGGCGTCGCCTGTCGTACTAGTAAAAAAGAAAGACAACACGCTCCGCTTCTGCGTTGACTACAGACGGCTTAACCGAGTCACCAAACGCGACGTTTACCCCCTGCCACGGATCGATGACGCTTTGGACCGTCTGCGTCATGCTGAGTTCTTTACTTCGTTAGACCTAAAGTCAGGGTACTGGCAAATCGAAGTGGACGAGCGTGACCGTGAAAAAACCGCCTTCGTGACTCCCGACGGGCTATACGAATTTAAAGTCCTGCCTTTCGGTCTCTGTTCGGCTCCTGCTACGTTTCAACGAATGATGGACACTGTACTCGTCGGATTAAAGTGGCAGACGTGTCTAGTGTACCTAGACGACGTTGTTGTGTTTTCCAGCACGTTCGATGAACATCTCACTCGACTACGAAGTGTCCTTACCGCAATACACAAGGCAAACCTCACCATCAAGCCTGAAAATGTTACTTTGGTTTCCGGGAACTCAAGTTTTTAGGCCACGTGGTCAGCTCCCAAGGAGTACGACCAGACCCAGAAAAGCTCGCTGCCGTTGCAGAGCTTCCTCACCCTAAAGACAAGAAGGCTGTTCAGCGGTTCCTGGGCCTCTGCGCTTACTACCGCCGTTTCGTTGAAGGCTTCTCGAGGATTGCAGGACCTCTCACGAGACTGACGCGACAAGATGTGCCCTTTGCATGGACGGAAGACCAAGAGCAGGCCTTCACCGAATTGCGCAAACGCCTTCAATCCGCTCCAGTGCTGGCGCATTTTGATGACACCGCGGCAACTGAAAGTCACACAGACGCAAGCAACGTAGGACTCGGGGCTATTCTGGTTCAATGGCAAGACGGCGCAGAACGTGTAATTGCGTACGCGAGCCGTAGCCTCACAAAAGCAGAAGCTAATTATTCAACCACCGAAAAAGAATGTTTAGCAGTCGTGTGGGCCATCAGCAAGTTCCGACCTTACTTATACGGCCGGCCATTTCGAGCGATCAGTGATCACCATTCGCTCTGCTGGCTTGCCAATCTACGAGACCCATCAGGTCGCCTCGCTCGTTGGAGCCTCCGCCTCCAGGAATACGACATGACTGTTGTCTACAGATCGGGCCGTAAGCATAGCGACGCTGACTGCTTGTCACGTTCTCCTATTCCCTTGACATCCTCCGACTTGGAGCTAGATTTGCCGTTTCTTGGTGTCGTCGACGTGGTGCGCATGGCTGACTACCAACGTGCAGACTCTGAACTGCTTCCAGTCATCCGATATCTCGAGGGAGCTGACGTTGTTGTCCCACGCCCACTTTCACGAGGATTGACATCGTACTGCCTGCGGAACGATGTGCTGTACAAGAAAAATTTTGAGAACAGCCAAGAAACGTTCCTTCTCGTCGTCCCGACGGCGCTGCGCGAGGAAGTTTTACAGGCATGTCACGACGATCCCTGTGCCGGCCACTTAGGCTTCGCGAGGACATTAGCGCGCATACGGCAGAGATACTATTGGCCACACCTATTTTCGTCGGTTCAGCGCTATGTGCGAACGTGCCGTGACTGTCAGAGGCGTAAAGTCCCACCCGTCAAGCCTGCAGCCTCCTTCAGCCTTTGGATCCGCCTCCGGCGCCGTTCCAGCAAGTCGGAATGGACCTTCTTGGTCCGTTCCCCACCTCTTCCTTGCAAAACAAGTGGATAATCGTGGCAACCGATTATTTAACTCGCTATGCGGAGACAAAAGCTGTGCCGCGGGGAACTGCTGCTGAAGTCGCCAGCTTCTTCGTCCACAACATCGTGCTTCGTCACGGTGCACCCGCTGTGCTCATTACTGATCGCGGTGCAGCGTTTACAGCGGAGTTGATGCAACAAGTCGTCACGCTGACGCATACTGACCACCGAAGGACCACAGCCTATCATCCCCAGACTAACGGCTTAACAGAGCGCCTGAACAGAACATTGGCCGACATGCTATCCATGTACATTGATGTGGAACACAAGACATGGGATGCAATTTTGCCATACGTGACGTTTGCTTACAATACCGCTGTGCAGGAGACCACCGAGTTTACACCATTCGAGCTCGTTTACGGACGTCGCGTTACAACCACCTTAGACGCCATGCTCCCGGTAGACCACGGAACCACAAGGAATGACACCACTGAAGAGTTCGTCGAGAAAGCAGAGGAAGCTCGCCAGCTTGCTCGGAATCGCATCCGCACCCAGCAGAATACCGACGCCTGCCGTTACAACCGGACCCGACGGAACGTCCAGTACTCACCAGGCGACCGCGTGTGGGTGTGGACACCTATCCGACACCGTGGGCTTTCGGAGAAATTGTTGCGCCGCTATTTCGGCCCCTACGAAGTTGTACGCCGCCTCAGTGATGTGAACTATGAGGTGGTGCCTCAAAGCTCTGATGCTAGTTCGAACCGACGCCGTCCCCGTGCTGAAGTCATCCACGTAGTACGGATGAAGCCGTACTACGCACGCGAGGGATAAGCATCCCTCACAAAGCGCTTCAGCATTGTGTACATGCCTGTATGTTTTGTTTTTTTTTTTCTTTCCATGTTGGCACTCTTGCCCATATTGCTCGCCCCATGCCCTTGAAGCGACCGGGTCGGTCGCTTTTGAGAGGGGAGCAATGACGCGAAATAAGTTGGCACGTGGTGACACTGGCCCCTTGAGGCGAGAACGACGAAGTTCGTGGTTGCGCGCGCGCTCTCCGAGGTCCAGCTATTATTAAAGGCTGACGTGTTTTTTTGCCTATCTGCTGCTGGCCAACTATTCTAGCTATACTAGCTGGGTGACAATATTAGTACTCTGAGGGACGACCTTGTAGTTCACGTCGCTGAGTCGCCTGACGATCTTGTACGGGCCAAAGTATCTGCGCAGTAATTTTTCCGACAGCCCCTGGTGACGGACGGGTGTCCACACCCAAATGTAGTCGCCGGGTTCGTACTGAATGTTCCTTCGGCCACTGTTGTAACGGCGGGCGTCGACACTCTGCTGGTTGCGGATGCGGTTGCGAGCAAGCTGTGGAGCTTCTTCGGCTTTCTGGACGATGTCGCCAGCATTGTCACTTCTTGTTGTTCCGTTGTCTACCGGGAGCATGGCGTCTAAAGGTGTTGTTACGCAGCGCTCATAAACCAGTTCAAATGGTGTGAATCGGGTGGTTTCCTGCACAGCCGTATTGTATGCCAATGTCACGTATGGTAGAATTTGGTCCTAGGAATTGTGCTCTACATCAACGTACATCGAGATCATATCGGCCATAGTTCTGTTGAGGCGCTCGGTTAGTCCATTAGTTTGTGGGTGATAGGCCGTGGTTTTCCGATGATTGGTGTGGGTCAGCGTGACGATCTCCTGCATTAAGTAAACGCAGTTCCTCGATCGGTTATTAAGACGGAAGGGGCCCCGTGACGTAGCAAGATTTCATGGACAAAGAACATCGCGACTTCTGTAGCGGTTCCGCGGGGCACAGCTTTGGTTTCTGCGCATACCGCGTTAGGTAGTCCGTTGCGACGACCATCCATTTGTTTCCTGCGGATCGGTGCGGACTTCTGACGATCGGTGCCTGTAGTGGGCAGGGCAGCTTACTTCGCGTCAATATGCTGATTTAATCTGGAGCCCTTATCAAAAACACCTAATTGATAAAGTAGAGCGAATAGAAAAACTGGCAGTCAGATTCATATATTCTGATTATTCAAGGCGACCCAGTGTCTCTGAACTATTATCGATAGCAAATGTAGAACTACTTGCACAACGAATAATAGTTTGAAACCTTAAATTCATTTCCCTTTTGTAGCATTGCCACTTCGGTATTCCACGGTCACGTTACTTACTTGATCCGTTTTTACACTAATCAAGAGCTAAATACAGTAAGGTAATTCGCCAACCTCCAAGCCACGTTATTACACATAAGTATTCACTGTTTCCCTCCGCAATCTCTTATTGGAACAATTTACCTAACAGTCCTGTGTGTTATAATACTGTGGAATTTTTTGTAGTCAAATTTATGCGTGCCTCATAATCAGAACTGGTTTCGGTACGTGAAACCCCAGAAAGAAGAAATGTTACAACCAATAATGTTTGTTCGAGATTGTTGTTTTACCTTTGTAACCACTCCTGCAAGGGCCATCGGAGCCTGCAGTATGCTAAAAAACATCGTGCTTCACTGCTAAGTTTTTTGTGAAGACGTTGTTGTAAAAGCGCATAATACAATTTTAGGGTAGTATTGTTCAATGTTCCCGTGTTTTCATTTTCTATCCGACCCACCACTATAACAGCATCATCATCAGCCCACACCCCCCCCCCCCCCCCTCTTACAGCCATCATCATCGTGCTAATCATCATCATCGTGCCCGCAGCGGGACGAAGGTCACCTGTCGATCTCCGGTTGCCGTCTTATCATTTATAGAAACAATGAGTGAGAGGTTATGAGTGAGCTTCAACATCCGTCTTATGCATAAAAGCGGGTACAAGACGTTGATCTAACATTACATGATACGCAAATGTTGCCACATATTTACTTCTATTATATAGTGCAAAGAACGACTGCCTTGAAGGTGTGCTTTTATAAAGTCGTGCTTTTCACGAATTCCAACCGCTTTTTTATTATTTTGTTGCTGGAATAACAGCAGTGTAAACTTAAAAATTAGCGTCAGTGTGCATGCGAGCTCCGGATAGCATGGCTTTTGTTCCCACGTGACGGTAGCGATAATAGTAGGGTGCCAGCCGACTACACTGTTCGCCTTTAGCGATGCCCTCAATTGCACTTCGGTACAAGTGCCCCAAATTAACCATAACTACAACACTAACTATGTTAACATATTAAGTGTGTTGAAGTTTATGAGGCTGTAACAACTGCTCTTACCAAATGGCTGCACGAAAGGGTGGAGTCCCTTTATCAAGTAGTAGTTTTTTTTAAAGTCCTCTGTCTCCGGAGCCATGCCGGCCATCTGCCACTCATTCATGGCGTAGAATTTTCTCCAGAAGTCTTCGACCGGGTGGAGAAATACCACGTCTGTGTCAACGTAGATGACGGCATCTTCATTCGGAAGCATACTCTGTAAAAATAATGTTAAACTGGCTTGTAGAGCTTCCGCATCCTAATGATATCCTGCAAGTTTGCCGTTTTATCTGTTAGCATGACGACGGATTCAGATTGTTTATAGCAGAATGCTCGTGTAGCTTCATTTCCCCATAAAACTATGACTGCTAAAACGGGTAACCTGAGCGCTTGCAAATTGAAGAAGTCTATGCCGTAAGTGAGCCACATTATCCGCCATTTCAAAAAGTGCAGTTGCATAAAACAGCTGGTCCAGGCATCTGGTAGACAGCCCTCTTCTGTGGACCTCAATTACAGAGCTAACTCGGAAAGGGGCGGTGTAATGGTTTGGACAAAATTTGTAGACGCAAAGGGCATAAAGTTTAGTAAAAAAATTGCGCTACAATTTAAGTGAAGTGTCTCTTATTAAGAGAGCTATATAGACGATTACGAGTTATCCTCCTTACTAGCCGTGCGTTTTCTCCTCAACTCGTTCGCCGAGTAATCGTGGCTAAGCTCCGGCTTCCCTGACTCTGCGTCATGATGTGATATCGTGTCTTCTACTTCCGGTTGTCTTAGAGCCAGTGCACGAAGCCTTTCGAACCTCTCCGATGGCCTGGCTGTCGATCCCTGTGAGAGATATCCAAGCAGCGTACGTTGTCAGTGTTCTGTCGCAGCACCAAGTGTGTCCGGTATTTCGACAACCGCTTGCGAGCTGGGCGTTTTGACGGATAGGCGGAGGCGTAAACTAAACCTCCTCCATACTACTACCGCTGGGATGAAGGGGATTAGCCTAAAGGTGAGTGGTCTATACGGTGCAACCACCGGGTGCCACAGAGCTTAACCAGCCAAACACAGAGGTAGAATTGCTGTAACCAATGGTAAAACATTTTAAACATTTAAACCGGCAATGTGTTCATGATTACGCTCCTGTCGAAAATTTACACCAGCAGCAAAGTAGAATACACTCGGTTAATGCTGTATTAGCTGTGCGTTTGTTTGGTTGAGCTCTGTGCCACCAGGTGGCTGCACCGTGCTAGCCGTTGACATTTGCGGTTCCGCTCATCCGGTAAAACGCGCAGGCCCAGTCCGCTTGCGCTTGCGTTTACCCGAACACGGGACAAGCTAAATCGCTCTAGTGTAGTAGTAATCATCCGGCGTAAATTTACGGCTGCAACCACACCGCTCACGTGTTGCCTTGCAGAGGGACACGGTGGACAGTTTGACAGGTTTATGATCGCTAAATTTGTAGCCCACAAGGCAACAAGGTCGATTCATGGTGCTCGCGAAAAGAAAGCTCGAGACCAGCACTGAACGCGCAGCTCGCGTGAACGCGAGGAACGTTTTAACACAAGCAGACGACACTTGGTGTGTGCCGGAATGATTTTAGTGTAGTGATGAATTGTCGTTGTGTATACTCTTTCTGCTACTTTTAACAGCGGAGCTGTTCAGGCCGGCCGTAAGTCCGTGATACGTCGGGCAAAATTTGGGCCGATCCTAGCGGCAGTGCAGAAAGAGTTCAAACGCAATGGCACATACCTCTCTGAACTAACGAAGAGAGAGATAGAGAAAACATTTATTGAGCTCAAACTGATGGCGTCTTCTCAGACGACGGATGGGGTGGTTCCCTGGTTTCGGGACCCATATACGGCCAGCAGCTCCTGGCCCCTATCCGTCAGCGCAAACTGGATCGACAGGGCGGGGCTAGACCGTAAGGTCTCCCATCGCTCATGGGGTGGGGTAGTGGGGGACGGAGGGGGGATGCGGGGTATAGGGGATTTGAGTGACGTGCGCTCCATCAGGATGTGTGCGAGGGTGCCTGTGTAATTTTTGCAAAATGGACAAATGTCCTCTTCGGTTTCTGGGTAGAATTTATTCATCAGGGCAGGGTTGGTAAGCGAACCCGCCTGAATGCGCCTGATGATTGTTTGTTGTTCCTTGCTAATGGTGCGGTGCGGCCCGGGGAAGGTGCGCCGATCCTCCCTATACTCGGAGGTAATCTCTTTGTACGAGAGCACCGGGTTGGTGGTGTCGGCGCCTGCCCTGCCCGGAGGGTCATTGCTCGGGCATGCTAATCGGCTATGACGTTGCCGGCTGCCGCTGTGTGGACAGGCACCCATACGAGCTCTACGGCTCGCTCCGGTGCCCTTTTCTTCGGTAATATCGCGGCTGCCTCTGAGGAGATCACCCATTTCCTGTAGCCGCCGTAAGCTCTTTTGGAGTCGGTAACCACTACCCTGGCGCCCGGTTGGATGAGCCCCAGGGCTATGGCCACTTCCTCTGCTGTCGCTGACTCTTTCTTGTTGACTGCAGCGCTGTTTATCAACCGTTCCCCGTCGGTTACCAGCACCACTGCTTCGCTGCTGCCCTTGACGAGGGACGCATCCACGTATAGGGCCCCCTCCAATCGCTGCATTTTGGAATTAATCGCCTGAGCTCTGGCTTCTCTCCTGCCGTCATTTTTCTCCGGCGTCATGTTTCGGGGTAAGGGCTTGGTGGTGATTGTCGTCATTCATTCAGTTGGGATGTACCTCTTGATGGTTGCTCTCTCCTTGCGCCACCCTATGTTATCCAGCACCGCGTGGCCATGATTTGTCTGGCTCAGGCAGAGTCGCTGGTTAGACAGGTGGGCTTCGTGGACTGTGTTGTGTGCCCCTATGGCTTGAACGTGCTGGGCCGACGAATAGATGAGTAGGCCGAGGGCTTGCTTGGTGGACTTTCTGATGTTGGTATCGAGTGTATTGTTTTGAGTCCTGTCGAGATTGAGATACGGGGCCGAATATGTTACCCTGGATGTTATGAATGCCTGCACTAGTCTGAGGGCGTCGTCTTCCTTGAGTCCTCTATTTCTAGTTGAAACCCTTCTCAGCATGGCTAGGATCTTCTCCGCGCTGGTTTTCATCTTGGCGATGGCGGAATGTGCTTTGCCATTGTCTTGTATTAAGAGTCCGAGAATTCTACATGTGTCCGTCGGCTTGACTGTGGTGCCGTCAATTTGGATGCAGATGTCTGGTGGGGGCTGCTTGCGGGGCTTTCCTGGTTGGATTGCGAGGAGTTCCGACTTCTGCAGCGCGCAGCTGAGTCTACAGGTCTTCGCGTACTCGTGCACTGTGAGTGCTGCCGCTTGGAGTGTCTCCTCCATCCAGCCGTCGGAGCCCGCTTGTTCCGTCCATATTGTAACATCGTCCGCGTAGAACGCGTGTCCGATTCCTTCGATTTGGTCTAGCAATCGTGGCAGTGGCAGTAAGGCCAGATTAAACAGGAGTGGTGATAACACTGCTCCCTGTGGGGTGCCCCGCTCCCCCAATTCAATGGGCTCTGATCGCTCTTCACCCATTAATATTCGTGCCTTGCGGGAGGACAGAAAGTCTTTGACATATCCGAAAGTGCGCCTCCCGCACCTCGTCTCATTGAGGTTGGTGAGTATACTAGCCTGAGTAACATTGTCGAACGCCCCTTTGAGATCTAAGGCGAGTAAACCGCCTTAGAAAAGGAAAGTAAGCTGCCTGGTGCCATTCTTGAAGCGGGGCAAATCCCAACTCGAGCTCACCTGTTACCGCCCAATAGCGCTGGCCAGCTGTGTAGGAAAGATAATGGAACGGATGATCCTTGGCCGCCTGGAATGGTACCTTGAGCACTACAAGATTTATCCGAATTCCATGGCTGGTTTCCGACGTGACCGCTCTTCCATCGACAATGTAGTTGATCTCGTTTCATATGTTCAGCACGAAAGGTCCCGTAAGCGTTTATCTGCAGCTTTATTCTTAGATGTAAAAGGTGCATACGATAACGTACTACATGAGGCCATTCTCGATGCTCTTGCAACGGTTGGCCTAGGTGGTCGAGTCTTCTTGTGGATTGCAAGTTACCTATCTGCAAGATCATTATTTGTGTTAACTGACGATGGCCCGACTACGCGACGCTATACCAGCAGAGGCGTTCCTCAAGGCGGTGCTCTCAGCACGACGCTATTCAACCTCGCTCTTCTTGGACATGCTCAATACTTACCAACTACCATCAAGATTTCAATATACGCAGACGACATCTGTGTCTGGACTTCGGCAGTCACACGTCCACCGATACGTGCGCGGCTTCAAAGAGCAGCAACTTTGACAGCGAGCTACTTGTGTAAACAAGGTCTCAGCATATCTGCAGAAAAATGCGCACTAGTGGCATTTACTCGTAAACCAATGACGCCTTATGTCATCTCAATCAATAGGCGGACCATTTCCTATGTCAGAACCCACAGGTTTCTTGGCGTAATCATTGACCGAGACCTCTATTGGAGCCCGCACGTGGCCTACATGAAACGGCGCCTGACAGCAATTTCCCAGTTGTTTAAATACTTGACAGGAAAGACGTGGGGGATGTCAGTAGACGCAATGATGAAACTCTACAGAGCTGTCTTTCTCGGTTTTTTAAGATATAGTCTACCTGTACTGAACAACACTTGCAAGAGAAATATTCGTGTTCTGCAGGCAGAACAAGCTCAAGCACTCAGAGTTTGCCTTGGTTTGCCCAGATGCACGTCAACAGAGGCAACTATTGCGATTGCTGGGGACCATCCAATGCAAACTCGCATTACGGTGGAAGCCCTGAGAACGCACGTCAGACATTTTGCACGTGCCCCCTATCACCACCTTGCAACACTACCTTCAGACAGACGCCAAGCATCGTTCTCGAAAACTATCATCAAGTACAACGACAAACTTCCCTCGGGCTTCACCGCTGCATCTAAACCATCGATGCCCCCTTGGTGTCTTATTAGCCCCACAGTACATCTCAGTGTACCAGGAATCAAGAAAAAATCTGAGCTATCGTCACCTGTGCTGAAACAACTGTCTATGCTTCTTCTACACGAGAGGTATGCGGACAGTGTACATATTTATACTGATGGTTCCACAAACCTCCAATGTTCGTCCGGTGCTGTGGTTGTCCCAGCAAGAGCGACTACCATCAGCTTCAGGACTGACCACCCAACGACATCGACATCTGCGGAACTAGCTGCTCTTCGCGCTGCACTTTGTTTCGTCAATCGGGAACCACCTCGACAATGGTCAATATTCACTGACTCTAAGGCAGCCATACAATCTGTGCTATCAGCTCTGCGTCGCGGGCCATACGAACAGCTCGTATTCGATATTAGGCACCTGCTCCAGACATCACATGAGAAAGGACACTACGTGGCATTTCAGTGGCTTCCAAGTCACTGCGGTGTCATAGGGAACGAAGATGCCGATAATGCCGCTCGGGCAGCTCTTGACGACACACAGGAAGAGGCCATACCACTCTCACGGTCCGACGCTGCCAGCAGACTTCGAGTGCTTGCCCAGGAGATCACGCTCTCTCCATGGTGCACAACCAGCGGCCAGACCAACCGGAGCAATTGTCACTACCACCAGCCCTCTTTTATGCATCTCTGTATGCCATCTGGACTCCGCCGAAGAGAGGCCACTATGCTTTATCGCTTATGGCTAGGGGTGGCATTCACTAAATCTTATTCACTTCTGATTGGAATGGCCGACAACGCTCTTTGCGATGCCTGTCTTTGCGAGGAGACACTGGAACACATTCTATGCGACTGTCCTGAATATAATGTTCAGAGACAGTCCCTGGCGTCCGTTCTAGCGCACCTTGACAACAGACCAATGTCAGCTGAAGTGATTTTCACATGTCGTCGACAGAAGACATCGCAGCTGAAGGTGACGAAGGGACTACTTCGGTTTTAACACGAAAGTGTTTTATGCCGGGGTCCACCAAGACTTCACTGACGTATTTCCGTCACGGAAATACGTCAGCTTACAATGTACACGAACATAATACAAAGAAAGAAACCAGAAGAAAAAGTTCCACAAACATGCAAAATTTGGAAATCGAACCCACGAACTCTCGGTCCGCGACGATAGATCGCCGAGCGTTTAACCCATTGCGCCACAAACGCATTTGCAGAGAGCTACACAGACGCGCCTTATATATCTAACACTCCTCCGTGTACCCGCGCTCTTGCTCGGGGCGGTGCCGCCGCCTACGAGCAGAAAAGAGAAGTACTGCATTATGACACTAACGCGCACCGACAGTGAACGCTTCGGTGGTCTCAGCACTACGACGCCTCGATGCCAGCATTCGAAGGGACGCTGGCATCAAGAAGCACTACCAACGCCACCTAGGTGGCGTTCACCGTACTCAGCACAGCGGAGCGTGGCCTCCGCAATTAGCTCTGAAAATGTTTCTGAAGTTGATCGCGGAGGCTGCAATTACGACGCGCTATACGCGCTGATTTGACTCGGTGACGATTCAGTTACGTGCTTTGTCTTGCGCGTTGTATTAGTGTGTCAGTTACGTGCTTCGTCTTTCGCGTTGTGCTAGCGTGTGCAGCGTAGTGCAGCTTCCATATGCACGACGGTTGCTCATGGTCATCGACGTTGGTAGTCGTGATGGAGGAGACGTGCCACCAGGCGTCAGCGTGGGTGCATCAACGCCTAAGGGCGCTTTAGCCACAAAACACCAATAGACATTATATATCAATGTGCAATAAACATTACACTACTTCTGTGAAGACACGTTTCACTTTCGTGTTCTATACCGATTCCTATATAAGAGGGATCAACCACATTTTTTGAAAGCAACGGGCTTGGACAAGCGGCTGTGACAGTGATGTCAGGTACCACGCAAGAGTGACTGACGATGTGTGTGCTGTGCTGTGTGCTCTCTCTCTCCTCCCCATCTTTCATTCCCCCTCATCCCGCTCCCATGTGTAGGGTAGCAAACCTGTTGTGCATAACTGGTTAACCTCCCTGCCTTTCCTTCTCCACTCTTTCCTTCCTTCCTTCCTAAGGCGAGGATTGCCCTGGGGCTGTTTCGCGTAGCTTTTTTGATTACCAGCTCTTGAAGCTAAAGCATGACGTCCTGTGTTGATAAATGCTTGCGGAACCCAAACATCGTCTTCGGAAGTTGGTCGGAGACTTCAAGGTGTTCCTGAAGGCGACGTAGTACCATACGCTCCATCACCTTGCCAATACAGGAGGTCAGCGATATTGGCCTCGTGTTTTCAATCGCGGGGGCCTTACCCGGTTTGGGAATGAATCGCACCTCGGCCTATTTCCACTCTGGCGGGAGTTGAGAGGTTTCCCAAGCCTTATTTATATGTTCGAGCAGAGATTGTGCCGTCCTACCGCTTATGTTGGCGAGCAACCTGTAGGTGATGGCGTCTCTCCCCGGAGCGCTTTTCTTGTTGCTCTCGTCAATTGCTGTCCACATCTCGGGGATCGTGAACGGCCTATCCAGGTCTTCATTGCTGGGTCCTGTGTATTCTCGCGGGATCGGGTGTTGCCCTCGCTCCGTTTGAAAATATTGGTCTTCTAGGGCCTTCATAAGCCGGTCGCTGTCTCCGTCGTATGTGTTTAGGACCTTCGTCAGCAACCGGTTGCTTGCTGTCTTGCTGCCTGCGGGGTCTGTTAGGTGCCTCAACAGTTTCCATGTCTTGCCCACGGGTAGCTGTCCCTGAGGGCCGTCGCATACCTGCAGCCAGTTCTCTTTGCTGAGCTTGGCCACGTATTCCGAAATTTCGTTGTTAAGCTCGGCTATCCGACGCGCAAGCTTCCTGTTGCGCCTTTTCCTCTTCCTGCGCTTCGTGAGCGAGTGCGGGCCGCCCACTTGTGAGCGAGCCTGCTGTCAACGAAAGGTACCTTCGTTGTAGTTGCAATTTCTTGGGTGAATTTGTCGAGGATCTTCATTTGTTTCTTGGCCCATGTCTTGTACGAGGTGTCATGCGGGTCCCCTTCGTCCGCGTCTTCGCCGTCTTGTTGTGTGTATGCACGCATCTTATCCCAGTCCGTTATGCGAGCTGCTCCCAGCTTAGCCCGGAAGTCTGGGCCCCGTATGGTGAGTGTGATGATGGTGTGGTCAGAGCCCAAGTCCACGTCCTCGCACTTCCACGAGATATCCAGCATTCAGCAGAGCCAGGACAGGTCTGGTGTATCTCTGGAGAAGCTGTTGCCTCTTCTTGTGGCTACTCCGGATTCGTTGAGTAGAGAAACGTCGAGGTCTTCCATAGTCTTGACCAAAGCCTTTCCCCTCTTGGATTGAAATTTGTACCCCCATAAGGTGTGCGGCGCGTGGAAATCGCCCAAAATCAGGAGTGGCGTGTTCCCGGCCAATTTCTACGCGTCCATCACAACTCGATCGAATTCATAGTGTCTTTGCGATGGTCTGCAGTATACGCTCATAACGAAAATATTGTTTTTACTTCCAATTTCCTTTGCGTGTATTTCCACCAGCGTGTGCTCACACCCTGATTGTGCAGTAAGATGTTGAGTAGCTGCTATGTGATTCTCCACTAGGATCGCCGTACCCATTTTGGTTGGGTCGGTGTATGTAACGTATCCCGGAATTTTTGTAACTTCCCTTGTCTCTTGTAAAACAAGAATGACCAGACTAGTTTCAACCTGATTCTTGTGAAGTGCCAATTCCATGTATTTGTATCTTATTCCTCGGCAGTTGCATTGAAAAATGGCCGTCAGCTCTTTGCGGCTCATTTTCTTAGTCCTTCTATTTTTATTTTGCGCCATTGCCCTCGTTGGCGGCTGTCTCCAGCCGTTCCTTTCTCATTGAGATGGCCTTCTTGATCCTACTCATTCGTTCCTTCTTTAACGATGTGGGTTTCATTCGGATCTCGATGGCCGCCACTCGTTCCGCATACTTTTCGTGTTTAGTCTCGAGCGTGTTAAGTCGATCTTCCATGCGTTTCATTGCCGCTAGAATGATCGTTTCGCCATACGTGAGTTGTTTCTGTTCTTCAACGGGTGGCTTTTTTGCTAGTCTGAGCCGTTTGGCTAGTCTGAGCCTCTTCAGACTCCATGGCTTCCTGCCTCTGCGGTGCCTGTGTTTTGCTAGAAGTCGGAGGGGGTGACCTCCTACGAGGCATTTTCCGCGGGGCCTCCGCCGCTGCGTTTTTTTCTGCCTGGTCGTTTACCGTCCCTTGGTCTGCCTTTGCGACCAATTGATCTATTTTGCTCACGAGACCCTTAATTTGGGCGTTCTGTTCTAATATCTGTGTGTTCTGCTTTGCAATGATCTGCTTAAGCTCCGCAATTTCTGCATTTTCCTTAGTTGTAGCCTGACAGGAGGGGGAGGAGGGGTTGAGGGTGGGGAACTCCGAATCGAGCGTTTTGGGAGACCCATTGGCCGAGCCCACCTTTTTAGTTGCTGATCCCTGTTGTTCTCCAGGCCGTCCCTTCGACCTCGAACGCTGTCCCCGTGCCGGCGCTACGCCGTCCTTGAGCTCGCTCCACCGCCTCGAACTTCCCTGCTCGTCGTCCCGTGATTGCGACCGGGAGCGGCTGCGGCGCTCCTTGTCGGCGTCCTTGATCTCGAACCGTCGCTTCGTCGGGGTCCGCCTGCAGGACCTCCACGATCGCGACTTCGTCCTCGTTCTTGTCGTCTCTGCTGCTTCCTTTCCCATCGGCGTTGCCGGACGACGAAAGGAGTCTTGAAACGCGCTTTACATGTTCTGTCCGCTGTGATGTGGCTGCCGCCACAAAGGCCGCACTTGGGCTCACACAAGTGATCTTCGGTGGGCTTGGCGATTCCGCACCCTCGACAGATTTTGTCGTGAGGGTCTGGGCACACATCCATTCTATGCCCCAACCGGCCGCAGGCTTGACATGCCTCAATCTGCTTTCTACATAATGTGCACTCCGTAAGGAGATTGCCGTATCTGACATATCTTGGGCCTTCCTTTCCGGCAACGCGATGACCACCGACCGAGATCGGCCGATGCGATTTGCTTGTAATGCCGTGGGGTTATAGTCCTGCACGACTTGCTCTTGGATGTCCATGGCCGTGTCCTCTAGAGGAATGCCCCGAATCACGCCTTGAACGGTTCCATGAGGTGCGGCCTCGCATGTATGGACTTCGTATGCCGTTCCCCTGACGTCGATGCGCTCGACCGCCGCATAACGGTCAGCGTTCTCTCGCCGGGGGGTGCTTATTACGAGAATGTTTTGGTGCCTGTTGTGGCAGATGACGTCCTTTCTTGCTTCTTCTGCTGCGACTTGTGCTGCCGCCGCCAGAGCTCGACTTAATTCTACTCTAGTCAGTTCACTAACGCAGAGCGCGCCACGTGGTCGGATGACGATCTTCATGTCGCTTCGCGGGAGCTCCGGCATCAGTGACTTCTTCAGTAGCCTTCCCTTGTTAATAGGCGGGTACTTTGTACGCTCCGCGCCGTCCGTTTTTGGACTGCAGCTGGTGTCAGGCGGGGCCTTAGCCGCCTTGCCTCCGTTTCCGGGCGGTCCTTTCTTCAACTTCTCCCCGGCCGTCTTCCAGCCGTTGGCTCGCGTGCATAAAGCCGGGTCAACTTCTTCCCCGTCGACTTCTATGTGCATGGCCGAAGCCATCTCTTCTAACAGCCGAGAAGCTCCCGCTGTTGCTATCGGTGTCCGCCCAGGACCCGCCTCGACCCCGGCGTGGCCGTAGTCGAGGTTAGGGTTAGCGCGGCGTCGGCAGCCGATTTCACTCAAAGTCCTCTAGAATACAAATCCGAGATCTCCCACCTGTGAAATTCATGTCCACATGTCCGGGAGGACTTCACGGAGTTTGGTGAAAGAATCTGGTCAATTGGGATGAAATAATCGCTGTAGTCGCGCGAGGTCCGAGAGCATCAGAAAACACAGCTGTTCGAAACGGCGTCTTCTTCTTCTGAACTAACGAAACTGAGCCTGGATAAATCTAGCTAAGCATGGTTGGGACTACTTCAGCTTAGTGAGTCATCGATAGCCAATCAATAGCTAATTGATTATCGATCAATCATCAATAAATTCCAGAAAATTCTGGTGATGGTAGTGCATAGACTAGCCCAAATACGTGGCCAATACCTTGCGATAGCCAATCGATAGCCAATCAACAGCTAATCGATAATCAACAAATAATCAATAAATTCCGAGAAATGCTGGGGATGACTTGGTAGTGCACAAATACGTGGCCGATACCCTGCGATAGATAATCGATAGCCAATCAATTGCTAATCGATCAATAATCAAGAAATTCCGGCATATTTTGGGGAAGAATTGGTTGTGCTTAGCCTAGCCCAAATACACGGCCTGTACCTTACCATAGTCAATTGATAATCAATGAATAGCCAATCAATAGCTAATTGATAATCAATAATATATAAATTCCGAAAAATGATGGTGATGGCTTGGTAGTGCTTAGCCTAGCCCAAAAGCCAGGACTAGCGACGTGCCCATCAGCTCCACTGTCTCTTTAGCATTTCGCCTCCAGTGCAAGCTACGCTGGTTTTTTCATAATAACATGTTGCTTACACTTAGTAAACTCTCAAATTCTCACTTAGCTTCATCGCAACACACTATGTTTCACTGCGGATAAAGGCGAGAACCGTGTCCCAGTGAGCTTTACCGTTTTTATAATAACGCGTTGCTTACACTGCGAATGAGCGCAAGTTCTTCGCTCGCTTCCCTGCGATACCTTGTATGCTTCACCGCATTACGCCACTGCATTGCGTTGAAGACATGGAAAAGTAGCGTTTTCCCGTTTTTTTTTATGACTTAATAATCACAGCAAGTTCCGTGTTTAGTAGAGTTGCTCCCTTGGCGTATACGTTTATGATAATAAGATACGAGACAGTTCGTGTTGGCCACGCGCTTTTCCTTTAATGATAGCGTATTTGGCCTTGCTTCGTGAAATCATATCCAACCCAGAAGGGGACAGTCAGAGCTAAAAGCCGCACGCGTGGCAGCAGGAAAGTGCTTATGGTTTGAAGCATGCTTTGAAGGCTAATTTGAGCAATATAGGCCTGATGGCGTGACGTATGCAATATTGCGATGAACATACATGGTGACCCATAGTGTGGAGGTGTTTGGGGGCGGTATAGCTTGATAGCCGGTTAATATGCGTTGTTTTTTTTTTGTGGGGTTCCTGTACGGCGATGAAATCTGGCAAGGGCGTTGCCTGCTGCAGGTGGAGGAATAATTTCTTTTGCGTTGTATGCCCCTACAATACCATTGCCAGATCCTCACTGGTTGAGGGAATACGTGCTTATCAGAGGGGTGAGAGGTCATGATGATGGACAAAAGTGCCGCGTTACTGGCTGCTCCAGGCCCTTCGCGTGTATTCGCGGGTTTCTTTTACGCTCGAAAAAAAAACACTTTATGTAGCACGTAGTGAGCAACAGGAAGCCGTATCGGTATTTTTGCATGTTGCTCTGAATGTTCTCATTGACACCTTTCGTCTAATTATAATATTTGAGAAGTTGATTATTAATTAGGACTAATTACCTAATTAAGTGGAATGCCAAAATACTCTGAGTATCTCTAAGCGGCGGCAAACAACATTACCTTGGTTCTAACCAACTAGCTACGTGCCATTTGCATATTTTCAATGTTTGGCCCAAGTTAACCAAACACCCTGTATATATACAGCATATATATATATGTATATATATATATATATATATATATATATATGCAGTTAGCCTGATTGCAAAGAGAGGTATGTCGTTTGCCTTCTATTGTTTACCTGACATTTGCTGTTTGCGCCAGGAAATTTTCCGACCAACGAGTGGTATACAGATTCGCCGTAAAAAAAGTCTTTGGATATCCAGTTCCACTCCAGTACTAACAGGTAGTTCCGTCGAACAAACTGTCTACTTCAACACCAAATTCGATGTAATCCAAAGATCCAGAACACTGACAGAGCTTGTTGTAGTTGGAGCTCATGTAAGGCGCGTCCGCCTTGCTTGACCCCTAGCGGCGACTCCCCGACACTGGATTTCTTGCGACACCGGGCCCTTAACGCCATCACGTTAAAATGGTAGCCCTTTATACCGGGTGTTTCAGGGAACAATTTCAAAGATGTCTGAAGTTTTCCTGTGGCAGATAGCACAATTCTAGTTCATGAGCTGGTCTACTCGAAGAGGCGGACCGGACTTGCACAAGAAATTCAAATGCATAATCGACTAATTAATAATTTTCTCTAATTCAGTTTTAACTAATTACCTTATGTCCCATATTGCAATTTACAAATTCTAGCCGTGGAGTTCGCAAGGCGTTCCACTGTTGTGCTTCAAACCATAAAACGTCTTATTAAGGAAGTCTCTGGAACGCCAACGCATTTCACCGCAAAGTTCAGGAATTATTATCTCCAAATTGATGTGATCCTGAGAATTCGCCCCAAGGCTTGCGAACTCCATGGCTAGAATGTGTAAATTGCAATATGGGACATAAGGTAATTAGTTAAAAACTTAATCAGATAATTTTGTTAGTAGAATACGCATTTCAATTTCTTGTGTAAGTAATGTCCCCCTCCTTGAGTAGACAACCTTATACTGGAATTGTGCTATATGCCAAAGGCAACCTTGAAAACTGTTTGAAAGTGTTCGCTGAAACGCCCTGTATAATGGTATGTTGACACATTTATAGGCCTCATAGAAAATAAGTGACAAGTGATGGCCCCTAAGATAGTGATAAAACAAACAGTGTAAAGAAATTCAATTTTCAGCGCCGACGCATCTCAAGCTCTATCTGGCTATCGTGGATTGTCGGAGAGATCGTATTGGATTGCCGCGCTCAGTGGGAAGGTGCCTAAACCGAAACTCGCTCTCAAGGTGCCCATTTTCTAAAGTCATGTATTCTTCCCAAGAAAAGCGGTAGATACCAATTACGAAGGAGGTCAGGGGAGGAGGTACAGTTCAGTAATTATAAGTGCAGCATGCTGAAAAAAATGTATGTAAAAGTGGTGAGGTTTAGGTATGAAGATAACGTTAATCATCTCAGACACCTGAGGTTTGCAGATGCCATTTTTCAGCTTAGTGACGCTGTATATGACTTGCAGCAAACGATTGAGGACCCTAACCAACAGACCATAAGGGCATGTTACAGGACCATTAATGACACCTTGAGTAATGGGACGGCACATAGAAAAGTCAGGCAAAGGCGGCAAGAACAAGTGGACAAGCTCCAACTCGAGACCGTGGACCAACAAACCCTTTTCGGAAGCGCTGAGCCAGCTCCTCTTAATAAAGCCCACCAGGTTTATTGGATTTTCATTAGAGGTACGTCATTAATGTGAAAATTGCCGGCTAACTTTTACTCAAGCAGCAGACCCTCCCCCCCAAAAAATCACCAGCTCTTCCCCTGTCGAGAAAATGGGGGTAAGCGAAGGAGGAGGAAAACGAAGAAAGCAAAGGCAGGGAGGTTAACCAGACGCAAGTCTGGTTTGCTACCCTACACGGGGGAAGGGGTTTAAACGGATGAAACGAAAGACAGGGCAGAGAGGGAAGAAAGTACTCTCAGTATGAACACGTGTGGTTGTCCAACACTTCACAATCGGTCACTGAGGCCAGCCGACTTCATGAACTGTAACAATGCCAGCGTCGCTTTGTAAGCCTGGGGGTAAGCAAAGCTTGTCGTGTGTGTATCTGACCTTCGTCAGCGTAAAGTTCGGAAGCCGTCGCCTCGGGATTCTCTGCTCGTTGTTGACGGCGAGCCTCTGCTAGGGAAGCCCTCACGCTAGAATGGGCACGTTGACGACGAGCCCTTTCCCGAGCGAGTTCACGCCAGCGTTCATCAAACGAAGCTTGCTCCTTTGCACAGCACACCACACGTGGCCTTCCCATCTGTTCGCCGAAACTGATATGAGGCGAGGGAAGCCCGGAGGAGTGCGCGCCAACCCGCTTTCATTCCATGTCGCTAGGGCCTCGTGACACACCAAACGAACCTGATCGGTCGTCCGCGTCTCACGTGATCAGGCGTGTCACGTGATCACGCGTCTAGCATATCCAATGCAGGTGTGCGCCACACGTGATTTCTTTCTTTTTTCTATATTTCTTTCTGTCTTCCTTCCTTCCTTTGTTTCCTTTCTTTCTTTGTTTTCATTCTTTCTTTCTTGTCCCTGGTATGTGCCATTGAGCTTGGACCCTTTCTGCACAATCATCAGAATCGGCTCATTTTTCAGCATGACACCACCACCACCACCGCCGACACTTGTGAGCCTATAAAGCTTCGCTTAAAAAGTCGCAGTGTCGCCCAAAAGGCGAAGCATTGATTGTGATAGCAAATTAGTAGACAGCTATACAAAGTTAGGATAGCAGTTTTACCGCCGTTGAAATTTCTAAACATTCGCTTATTAACTAAATTAACAAGCATGGTGTCACGCGCGCACAAGCATCTCACTAGATTACCGCGGAAACTCGCTGTGGAAACGCTGGTGTGAGGAAGTGTGGCGACAGCAAGAAGCGAATTGACCTTCTTGCTGCTTCTCACTTCAACGCAAACTAAGCGGCGAATACACAGTGCTCAAGAAGTTAACTAGAACGCGTCCCTAATTACACCCCGCAGCGGCCACTCCATAGATCGATTTCGGTGGGTCCAGAATTGCTCGCCACTCGATTCACTTAAACGAGTGCGGCCACTCCTTAAGGCTCATTCACACAAGGCTGACACGGCACCGGTTCTGGTCTGCTGACTGTTGGTGACAGCGTCTTCCTTAAGTACTTTATACCATCGGCCACAGCGTTTGCCGTCCTGTAAACTGCTGTCGTCATCAGTCTGCAGAGCAAAATCGATGTCGTGTCGGAGTAGCCTAAATCAGCCTTTACCATCCCGACGAACTTGGAGTGGCCCCATTTGATTTGTGCTTGAACCCTGGTACTTCCCAGTAAATTGTGGACCCTGTTCTCGTTGAAATGAAAGGGCAGGACTATCTATTGCGACTTGACGACCTAGTCGTTTGTCATGAACCATTTATCCGACCTCTTCAAGCGAATGCAAAAAGTGAAGAATCAATACATCTGACCGTTCAAACAGTCTAATACTACTGTGGTTCTGAATAGCTGAAGTTCCTCGGACACGTCATGAGCAGCAGATGCGTTCCACGGCTTGGAACCTTTGTCGCGAGCACAGCTTGCCTGAATTAATTGGGGAGTCCGCAAAGTAGTATAAGGTATTCGCAATTTATTCGCCTTTCTTTCGTGTAACATACATGCTTGTACGTGGATTCAAGAGTCAACAAGTGACTGGGCGTGATAGTCCACTTTGTGAATGGGAAAACATTTTTTTTGGTTAGCTCAGACGTTACAGCGTCAATCTAGGCAATGCGTTGGTCTCAGGTTTGACTCACATAATGGGACTTAATTTGTTTTCAGTCTGTGGAGCTTGCTTTCCCAGACACACGTATAGGTTTCCATTACAGTCTCATGTTACTGTCGAGTGGAAGGCAGTGTTTGCATTCATAAGACTTGTTGCTACCATGCGCTTTCCCGCATAATTCATTTGCCATATTATAAAGGGCACCTTGTTTCAGTTGATTGACTCTTATGGCGCATCTGACTGTAGTTATATTTCTTTTCAGTGTAAACCTCAAAGACAAGTAACTCTTCAGCAAACATCTGCGGCGAGACAGGAGGGTGGCAACAAAAAAAAAAAAAAAAAAAAGAAAGTGGGAACCTTGAGCGTGTCACTGAAGTGATGAAATCGAAGCAGTAATTGTAAAAAGTACTGCGCTATTTACGCTACGCGCATTTTTGGCGAAGCATGCAAGGAACCCAGGAAAACATCATTGCAGACCTGAATTCTTGAAATTTGTAAGTCGACTTATTTCTAAATATTAATTTTGTTCCTTCTTAATGCTATTCAAGCGTGATTTCAACCTATTTTATTATCGGAAGTTCATTAGTTCATTGCAAACAACGAGGGCATCATGTGCCCTTACGCAGTGCTCTTTACGTTGTAGTGCATAAAGTTCATGAAAAGAGATTACTTTGGCGGCGTAATGGCAAAGAGAACACCAAGTCCATCTCGTCTATCAAGACACTAACTTTAAGAAAGGACTCGGCACACCTAATTTGTGGTGAAGACTGAGAAAGCCTTGGTTTTCTTATGCCAGTGGTGTACTTGCCTTGCGGCAAAGCTTGATTTAGAGGTTTATAGTGAATCAATGTGGCGATCTATGGTATTTCTCAATATATTCCTCAATCCCAAGAGAGTGTTTCAAAAGCGAACACTGAGGGAAGTATTGACATGTAAAACATGCAGAATGTATCCTAAAATACTTCTGCTTGTACCTGTGCAACAAGTGCGAGTAATATTTGTAAAGCGTTTTAGTAAAACGGGTTGTAAGGTAGATATGGCGTGAACATGTCGCCATGTAGCGGTGCTACTTTCATCGTAGTTTGTAGCATCGATTTCCATCAGTCATAATTTTGAAGTAGCTAGACAGGTGTTTTCCAAAAAAAAGTGAGAGAAAAAAGTTGGATAGACACGAAATAATTGATATTGTTACGTAAAACGACACAAGGCGGGACTATTTACACTGTATTTACACTAGACAGACACAGTAGCCAAGATGGTGGACAGCCACCAGCACCCGACAGAACCGTCTTTTTTGTCGTCTGCCCCTGGCAGAATGTGTCTCTCGTAGCATGTGTCTCTCGTAGCATTACCCCCGGCGGTGGAAGCGCCGTCTCGGCGCACTTCAAACATTGTCGTCAGAAGGAGGGTGGTATGCTTTCAGCCTGCTGACGTGAACAATGTCACTGGGAGCGATCGCAGGCGGCAAAGTCGGAGAGACGGGAACAATCTCGTAGGTGACGTCCGTGACCTGGCGGATGATTCGGTAAGGACCCGTGTACCGAGATAACAACTTCTCGGATAGGCCCACACGACGGAATGGACACCACAGGAGAACTAAGGCACCGGGTGAGAAGCGAACGTCATGATGCCGGCTGTCATAGAGGCGCTTTTGGGTCGCTTGCGAGGCCGACAGCCTAGAGCGGGCGATCTGACGCGCATGATCGGCACGAGCGATGGCATCACGTGCATATTCGCTAGGCGGCGCGGCAGCAGCCGGAAGTAGGGTGTCCATTGGCAACGTCGGTTCACGGCCAAAGAGCATGTAAAAGGGTGAATAACCGGCGGTATCGTGACGCGATGAATTGTAGGCGAAGGTCACGTAAGGCAGCGCCAGGTCCCAGTCGCGGTGGTCGGAGGAAACATACATTGAGAGCATGTCCGTGAGGGTGCGATTGAGGCGCTCGGTGAGGCCATTTGTTTGAGGATGGTAGGCGGTGGTCAACTTGTGCTGCGTTGAGGAGGAGCGCAAAAGATCGCCGATTACTCGGGATAAAAATGCACGGCCTCGATCTGTGAGCAATTGGCTAGGGGCGCCATGGTGTAGAATAACATCGTGGAACAAAAAATCGGCAACGTCAGTAGCAGTGCTGGTGGGGAGCGCTCGAGTGATTGCATACCTGGTCGCATAATCGATAGCAACGGCGACCCACTTGTTGCCGGATCTTGACTCAGGAAAGGGGCCGAGAAGGTCTAAACCAACACGGAAGAATGGTGCGGTCGGGATGGAGAGTGGTTGAAGTAGACCAGCAGGGGGTGCAGCAGGACGTTTCCGACGTTGGCATTTATCGCAGGAGGTCACGTAACGTCGAACAGACCGGGCGAGACCACGCCAAAAGAAGCGGCGCCGGACACGGTCGTACGTGCGGGATACTCCAAGGTGACCAGCAGTTGGTTCGTCGTGAAGCTCATGTAGGACCGTTGAACGCAGATGTTTAGGCACAACGAGAAGCAGCTCAAGGCCATCGGACTGGACGTTACGACGGTAAAGTGTGCCATTCACGAGGACGAACATGCGCAGTGAGGCGTCGTTAGGTGCCGATTCCAGCCGGTCAATGAGCGATCGCAAAGAATCATCACGGCGTTGTTCGTCACCAATCTGGAGAAACTGATACATGGACATAACGCAGGGGCTATGTTCGATTTCCGATCCGTCTGGTTGGTCAACAGGGTAGCGGGACAAGCAGTCAGCGTCCAGATGGAGGCGGCCAGACTTGTAGGTAACTGAGTACGAGTACTCCTGAAGGCGCAGCGCCCAACGACCAAGTCGTCCAGTGGGGTCCTTCAGTGAGGCAAGCCAACAGAGAGCGTGGTGATCTGTGACAACACGAAAAGGGCGGCCATACAAGTAAGGACGGAATGTCGAAACCGCCCAGACAAGGGCAAGACATTCCCGTTCCGTAATCGAGTAATTGCGTTCAGATTTCGAAAGGAGACGACTTGCGTACGCAATAACACGATCAATGCCGCGTTGGTTTTGGGCTAAAACTGCACCGATGCCGTGGCCACTAGCGTCTGTGCGTACTTCTGTGGGAGCAGCTGGGTCAAAATGGGCAAGAATAGGTGGAGTCGTTAGGGCGGCGATGAGCTCAGAGAAGGCGTTAGCTTGTAGAGGACTCCAACAAAACGGGACGTCTTGCTTGAGAAGGTCAGTGAGTGGACGTGCGAGCGCCGCAAAGTTTTTCACGAAACGGCGAAAGTAGGAGCACAGCCCCACGAAACTACGAACGTCATGGACAGATCGAGGAACGGGGAAATTCGTGACAGCGCGTACCTTCGCTGGGTCTGGTCGGACACCGGAAGCGTCAACGAGGTGGCCCAGCACAGTAATTTGACGAAGAGCGAAGTGGCACTTCGAGGAATTGAGCTGAAGGCCAGCTCGTCGGAAAATTGCTAGAATGGTCGAAAGCCGCTCAAGGTGTGTTGCGAAAGTGGGAGAGAAAATTATCACGTCGTCCAGGTAACATAAACACGTCGACCATTTAAATCCTTGAAGCAGCGTGTCCATCATTCTCTCAAAGGTGGCTGGTGCATTGCAGAGACCGAAAGGCATGACCTTGAATTGGTAAAGGCCGTCAGGGGTCACGAAGGCGGTCTTCTCGCGATCCAGGTCGTCTACAGCGATTTGCCAGTAGCCAGATCGAAGGTCCAGGGAGGAAAAGAAGGTGGCACCATGGAGGCAGTCGAGGGCGTCGTCGATACGTGGAAGAGGGTACACGTCCTTCTTGGTGATTTTGTTGAGGTGCCGATAATCAATGCAGAAACGCCAGGAGCCGTCTGTCTTCTTTACTAATAAGAAGGGGGAGGCCCAAGGACTAGATGATGGTTCGATGATGTCCTTCGCAAGCATTTTTGCCACTTCTTTTTGAATAACATCGCGCTCTGATGCGGACACACGGTAAGGTCGACGGTGAATGGGCAAAGAGTCGCCAGTGTTGATTCGGTGGGTGACAATCTTAGTCTGACCCAGGGGTCGATCACGAATGTCAAAAATGTCGCTGTATGAGGCCAAAACCCGACAGAGAGCGTCGGCCTGGTCAGGAGAAAGGTCTGATGCAATCATTTTGCGAAAAATTCTGTCGTCAGAAATTGGTGACCGGGAAACTTCAGCTTCTTCAGGCGCAGTTATTGCGACAACCTTGACGTCATGGTCTGTTATAGCGGTGAGGTGGGCAAGTGACATCTTGTGGGGCAACACTTGAGGGGTCAGACCAAAGTTTAGTAGCGGGAGGAACACACAGTTATCTGATAATGTCGCGATGGTATGTGGCACAGTAACATTGCGCGTCAGGCGTACGTCAGTAATCGGAATGACGATATAGTCGCCGTCAGGAACGGGTGGGGTCGATGACAAACACACGTACGTAACGGCTCGAGGCGGTAGGTGAACAAAGGCGGCGGGGCTTAAGCGGCTGACGGTCGTTTCACAGGCATCTGATAGAAGAGGAAGATCGAGACAGAGTGTTTCAGAGGAACAATCAATTAAGGCCGAGTGTGCCGAAAGAAAGTCAAGGCCAAGGATAAGGTCATGGGGCAGTGAGCAAGGACGGCAAAAAGTACGACAGTGTGACGACCGGCAATGCTAACACGGGCGGTGCACATTCCGATCACTTGAACAGCACCACCATCGGCAACACGTATTGTCTGTGTCGTAGACGGAGTCATAATCTTCTTCAGGCGGCGGCGTAAAGGGGCACTCATAATAGACAACTGTGCACCAGTGTCGATGAGGGCGGTCACAGGAACATTGTCGACTTTGACTTCTAGAAGGCTATGGTGAGTGGGCAGAGTCAGCAGAGGATTTGCAGGGGACAACGGCATTGCAGCTTCACCTCCATAAGCTGCACTATCTAGTTTTCCGGCGGCGAGCGTCCAGAGAAGGACGGCGAGGAAAAGCGGCGAGGCTGCGGAGAGCGGGACTGGCGGCGTTGTGGCGACGGGGAGCGGGAGAAGCGGCGAACAGGAGCAGTGGCGTCAGAGGGAAGAGGCTCGTGGGAGGACGACGAGTGGTAAGTAGAGGAACCAGCGGCTGGACGTCTGAAAGGAGTAGGGTACATGGAGGTCTGGCGAGATGTGTAGGTCCAACGGCGACGGCAATAACGAGCTATGTGCCCGGCTTGATGACAGGAGAAGCAGATGGGCTGATCATCGGGCGTTCTCCATTCCGCAGGGTTGCGGAAGGAGACAGGAGAGGTGTAGGATCGTCGAGCAGGTCCAGAGGAATAAGGCTGAGCGTCAGGACGAGTCAGTGGGCACGCCGATGGAAGGCCGAGATTGGCAAACTCCTGCCTTACGACAGCTTGAATGAGGGACACTGATGGCGGCGTTGGGTCACTGGCGTGGGATGGAAACACGGGTGGTGGAATAGGTGCAGGACAGGCAGCTTCAATCTCGCGACGAACAATACGGGTAATGTGGTCACAGGTTGGCGGCAGGCGAACGGCATCACACGATGAACTTGCAGCCGTATTGGGCAGCCGGGTGAATCTCTGGGTTATACGGCGGCTCTTGGCATGTTCAAACCGCCGACACTCTTTGATGATTGTGTCGACGGTATCAACGTTGGTGTACACGAGCAGGTTAAAGGCATCGTCAGCGATACCTTTGAGCACATGAGAAACCCTCTCGGACTCAGGCATGTGCTCGTCAACCTGGCGGCAAAGAGCGATAACGTCCTGGATGTAAGAGACGTATGACTCGGAGGATGTCTGTGCACGAGTCGCAAGTTCATTCCGCGCAGCATGCTGCCGGCCAGTGCTGTCCCCGAAAAGGTCGCGTATCTTCTCTTTGAAAGAGTCCCAGCTTGTAATGTCCGCCTCGTGCGTCTCGAACCACACCCGTGGTGGGCCATCGAGGTAAAAAAGCACGTTGGCGAGCATAAGGGTCGGGTCCCACCTGTAGCTGGCGCTGATCCGTTCGTAAAGGTTGAGCCATTTGTCGACGTCAACCCCATCCTGGCCGGAAAAGACTCCAGGATCACGAGCAGGAGGCAGAACGATGTAGGTGGGAGCCACGGGAGGGGCAGCGGGTGAAGACGTGGTGCCTGCACCGACTGACATGGTCGGAAGCGTGATGAAGCGGCCGTTGCGGAGCTCCGTGATGGAAACAGGGAACTACCCAGCACTTCCACCACAAAGATGTTACGTAAACGACACAAGGCGGGACTATTTACACTGTATTTACACTAGACAGACACAGTAGCCAAGATGGTGGACAGCCACCAGCACCCGACAGAACCGTCTTTTTTGTCGTCTGCCCCTGGCAGAATGTGTCTCTCGTAGCATGTGTCTCTCGTAGCATATTCTCAAATCTGACATTCCCGTAGAAAGTTATCGCTTGGAGTCCAAGTTCAGTAAACAATATAAAGCTTATTCAAGAATCGAAAATACCGAATATGTTGTACAGTTGCCCATTTTTTATCATTCTGAAGACTGAAGTTGCGTAAATACATTATCAAAGCTCAAAATTTATTGGTACCTGAAAAGGATATATATTCAGAAACATACATACCGGTAAAAAAAGCCTCTGCGTAGCGCAAGGCCTGAACATTGCCCACCACTGGTGGTAGTTTTCCTTGGGGAACCACACTGGCTTTACATCACAGCTAACACGCTTCTTGACGCTATCTGGCCAAGATGAGTACTTCAAGCAACACGGGTGTGGCAGCCGAGGCATAAAAAAGATCATATCAAAAGTTAGCAATGAAATATTCTATGCAAAGTAGTCATTAATACCGTGATCTTATCTGTAACTCACGTATACACAGTCCCAAGACGAATCAACAAATACTTTTATGGGAGGAGATATTTCAGTGCAATTGTTTCACAAATGAAGAATATCTTATATGTCAGGCAAGCGATCATGTTGAAAAAAAAATGCAGCTTGAACTAAATGACTGCACGGGCCAGGGCAAGTGGCCCGGGCCTACCCGAAAGCCCGAGCCAGATGTAATCCGGGCCTCGGCCGGGCTCGGGCTTGAAGCCCTGGGCCTGTGCAGCCCAGGCCCATTCATCTAGGTTGGGCCTTCAGGCACACGAGGGTACTCTGCATACATACAAAACATCCTGTGGGAAACTCAAATTTGAAGTTCGAAGAACTGTTGGTGAAGTACTGCAGCAAAAAACAAAAACAAAATAGAGAAAGAACAATGCGATTTTTTTCTAATTAGTTTTAATTTAAATCATCTAAATATAATTGCAGTTCATTTTCTTTCAGCAAAAAGAAACTTTGTTCTCACAACAGAAAAAAAAGCCCTGCAATATCTCTAGATGCAGGGCGACTGTTACCACTTTTGTTATTGCATTATTTAATCACTCTCGATATGATTATTATAAAGCAGTTGCTCTATTTCATTGCTTTTTTAATTATAGTACCCCTTTGAAAATAGCGTTATGGTTGCCGCACTGTAACATAGATCACTTACACCTTAACCGCATTCGTAATGTTCCTGCACCATAAATTAACCTTTCAGGAGTGTTTTGTCATGGGCTCTCAAACGTAGGCCAGGCAGTACTTTTCCTATTGTCATATTTGTCGTGCCCAAATTAGACTTCGTACTTTTACTTTTGTTTGTACTTTTAGCTGCTATGCACCTAATATTATTTTAGAATCTTTCTGCCACTGTTCTGGTGTCCCGGTATCGACGCTCAAGCTTGCACCATGCGGGGAGGGTTTGAAGAGGTATATATAGAGGTGGGGAGTTTGTTTAGCTGCAAGAGCGGCGATACCAAGTAACGCCCAGTGCCACGCAGGCTATGAGACCGAGCTATGTGTTGTTCGCGCACTCAAATTCCGCTCAGTTATCTCTTACGGAGCCAGGACTTCCCCTCCTGGCTTGGGTATTGTGCGCGCATACATTAGCACTGCTGCAGCTGTGTGCTCACCAGCCCGTCTGTATGGAAAGGTCAATAGGAAAGGCGTCGAGCTCAATCTAGCGCTGACAAACTCCGGCTGTTTTCTTTTTTTCCGTTGGTCTGAGCTCGCGAACCACCGAGGTGTGACACCGCTAACGCATTGCCGACGTTCCTCGTGGCGCCAACGTTGTGACGTGTCTCGTATGTCTCCTTGCACGTTGTTCGTTTCCTGCTGCGCAGCAACACTTGCCTTGCGTGCTGTGTCGCATGACGCCTCCGCGTATTGTTAGAACGCCGCGCAAGGAGTCCGAGCGTAACGCTGAACCTGGTTAACGCTGTCAACGCTTCGCCTGTGCAAAACTGCCACTTTATTTTACGAGTGTGCGTGATTATGGATGTTCACAACAATAAGTGTTACATTAGGGCTTGAAAAAAACGTCCTGCCCGAAATTGTCAACCTAGCCTTTCCTTTTATCGTCCTTTTTATGTTAGCTACACACTTCCTCTGTCGGAAAAGGTTCTGCAGTGCTTATTGTGACTGCAGTTTTATAATGTCTTTGCACACACACTTAAACAATGCCGTTTTTAAGGCAGGTACATTGAGTTTTTAGTGCGGGCCCGGGACGAAAAAATTAGCGCAGCTTGCAGTAAGTTGGAGCTAGTGATCACAACATTGGAGCTATTGATCACCTAGATTCCTCCAGTATCGCTAGGGTCAGTTAAGTTTTTCTACGTTCGGCTAAGTTTTGCTAGGCTCTGAATGATACTCCGCCTGATACTCCGTATGAGCATGCAATGGCCGCATTCGTTTTCGGCTGACGGCACGACGAGCTTCCAGCTGAGCGGCTTCTTCTTCGGGAGTCTTGTACTTCTTCGCCGTCTCATGTTACATTTGCTCAGTCTGAAGTCTACGAGAGTTGCGGGTGTCGCCGTCGCGGCGACATGATCTTTATAATCAGTTTGACGTCATGGCAAAGCTTCACAAAGTGTTTTCATGACTAAAAAAAGCAAGAATTGCGTCGTGAAGCAATGACATGGCTGGACGAAGCTAGGTAAGTGATTGCTAGGCGATCGCATTGATGGAGTGGGTCTGCTGGAACGCGGTGTCGGCACCGCAACGCGGTGTCGGTGTTAGAAGCTGCGCTATGCAACGTGCAGTGACGTCATCACTGGCGCGGTGGCGGAGGAGCTAGGAGAAGCGAGGCGCAGCTGTGGCAGGTGCTTGCTAGGGAACGCAGGTGACGTCATCATTCAGCGAGGTTTTTTGTTCGCCACACGCGGACTGACGGTCGGCGTAAACAGCTTCGCTGTTAAAAATTCAGCTCGTACAGTGCTCTTGGTCCAACGCACGTATTGGAGCGTGTTTGAAGCGAAGTTTTGATGAAGTAGGCATTGCAATTAGCTTTTATAGAAGTGCATGCAATGCGTAAAAACAGCGTTTCTTTTATACTGTGCAACTTCAACAATATTATATTGCTCTGAAAGTATATGACATGCTAGCGGCGTCTAATGAAACGCGCACAGCGCAGCGGGTGCCCGAAGCATAACTGAAGTGCGCGCTGTCCAGTCTTCACCACTGAGAAGCGCGCACATCTGGTTTGACCGCAAGACCGAACGATGCCCCCCCCCCTACTGCGATATTTTGTTTCTGTTCAGGTTCCCTTATTTGAAAGCGAGAGAAGAAAACGAAAGATGCCACTTGCTAAAATATCGCAGCAGCACAATCGTCCTCGCCCCCTGCAGGCAAACTGGATGATCGAATCCATCTCTAGTGATGAAGACGTTTAGACGTCGCAAACTGTACCCCGCACACCGCTGTTCGCGTTTAATTTGACGCCGACAGCACATCCAGTTTCGCCTCACTGGGCGATAATACTCGTCCAGTGAAACGATAACTGCGATATTCTTGCTTCTATTTTCTTTGCATTTTCTTTTCTCTGTCAAACAAAGAGAACCAGAACTGAAACGAAATATCGCACTATAGGAGGAGCATCATCGTGCCGTGCGGTCTTACCAGATATGGCGCGCCTGTCAATGGTGATGACTGAATGGCGCGCATATACCTTCAGTAGGAGTGAGGATCAGTGATTGGAGTGAGTGAGGGTCAGGAGTGAGGGTCAATGGCCAATATCTCAGCAGGCTTCGGTTCGAGATGACATTGTCCTCTTCAGCAACAATGGGAACGAACTAAAACAAATGATCAAGGACCTTAACCGAGAAAGTGTAAGAGTGGGGTTGAAGAATAATATGCAGAAGACAAAATAATGTTCAATAACCTGGGAAGGGAACAATAATTCAGGATCGCCAGTCAGCTTCTACAGTCTGTAAAGGATTACGTTTATCTAGGTCAGTTAGTCACAGGGGACCCTGATCATGAGAAGGAAATTTACAGAAGAACAAAATTGGCTTGGAGTGCATGCGGCAGGCATTGCCAAATCCTGACTGGAAGCTTACCATTGTCGTTGAAAAGAAAAGTGTACAATCATTGCATTCTACTGGTGACGACATATGGGGCAGAAACTTGGAGGTTATCAAAGAAGCTCGAGAACAAGTTAAGGGCCGCACAAAGAGCGATGGAACGAAAAATGTTAGGTCTAACGTTCAGAGACAGGAAGAGGGCGGTGTGGATCAGAGAGCAAGCAGGAATAGCCGATATTCTAGTTAATATTAAGAGGCAAAAATGGAGCTGGGAAGGCCGTGTAATGCGTAGGATGGATGGCCGGTGGACCATTAGAGTTACAGAATGGAAACAAAGAGAAGGGAAGCGCAGTCGAGGATGGCAGAAAACTAGGTGGGCTGGTGAAGTTAGGACATTTGCAAGCGCAAATTGGAATCAGCCAACGCGAGACAGGGGTCATTGGAGATCGCAGGCCGAGGCCTTCGTCCGGCCGTGGACATAAGTATAGCATGATGATGATGATACCTTCAGTTACGCTTCGGCCACGTGCTCCGATGTTCGCGTTTCATTTTAGGCCGATAGTACGTCAATGACGTGTAATGTTTGAAGCGGAGCCCGCCGTTTCCTTGCCAGTCAGACTAGCTTCGCGATCCCCATGAGCAGGCGATTATGTTCCTCGAGCATTCGCATATGGACTAGTTTGTACAGCTTGAAGATCTCATCGATATAGGTGGTACACGTTTCACCGGGCAGGTTAGCCCTTTGCGCGACGGTATTCTAGGCAAGTTTACTTCGCGTACCAAAGCCTCCAAAACAACTCGGTAGAGATATTGTGTAGAAGCGTGCTTGTCGGTGGAATTCTGCATTGAGGATCTTGCACATCCAAGTCCTATGCCACACAGGAAGAAATAAAACCATGGAGTGGACGTCGTTGGGACGAATCACGTTCCTTACACTCACGCTGTGATGAGGCTAGTGGTGGGAAAAGCAATCACCAAATACACATTGACAAGAGTCCATTGTAATTGAAACATAAACCAAAAAGCATGGTGATTTGGGAGCGTTGGCGGGTGTGTTGGGGTGTAGGTAGCATGCAATAACCAAGGACCAATTGTGTAAACTAGGACCCATGGCGCTTTTGGAATGAAGAAAACCTTAAACCACTTTATAGGGTGTTAATCAAGCCGAAATGTTTTGGCCTATTCAGTGGATTAGTAGAAACAATCATCAAGAATCGCTGCTCGACCTTGTGCAATAGAAACGTTGTGACGCTTAAGAAATGTGACGCCCTTGTGCAATAGAAGACTTCTATGACATACACTGAAGGCTTACCTCTCTTCGCATCTTTTCCTCGTTCCGTTTATCTGCGATGACGACTAAGTGTAATCTTGACGTGGAGTAGGCTACAGCTGACTTGACCGCAACGATGCCAAGATCGAAAATGGCCCTCGCATATGACGAACACCAGGGTCATTCTCTTGCTGTAAAACGAAATAAGTGGTTCTAGAGTTAGGGTAACTTTCCGTCTCGGAGAAAATGATCATGAGTACTTGAGAGTACAGCCTGCTTCGTTGAGCATACGGCAAATGAGTGCCTGGTGTAGCTCCCGCCAGTTTCTATATCCGTGGTTACGGTGCGCCTACAACGAAACACGAGCAACGCGCGAGACCGTCCGTGCAAATAGTTGACGATAGAAGAAGTCGAATGGAAATTGACACACACAGCAGCGTCATGTACAAAATTCAGTACACGTTAAACCTGCAGTTGTCGAGCTATTACGATGGCCTACTGAAACCTCAATACTGAAGACTGAAATTTCAAGAGGCACTGTAAGCGATAATTGCGAAGCATGATTGCGCGTAGCCCGGTAATCTAGAAGCTGGTGTAGTTGATAATAGCTGCACTCCTAATCTATGCTGGCAAAAACAGAAACATACTGACTTCCCCCTTTCCCTCGCAACAGCTACGTTACACAGGGAGTCAGTGCTTTCAACTGAACTGAATTGAACCTTATTTGTCCTGAGAAGAGCAAGTCCCCCTAAGGGGGCTCGTTTGCGGGCCGCGTCCATGACGGGACCTGGAGGTTGAACTCGGCGGCCAGGTCGTGGGCTCTCTGGACAGCCCGAAGTTGGTCGTCCTCGTGGGGACTGCTGAGGAGAGCGGTCCATTCTTCTTCCGTGGCTTGAGACCCTGCAGCCACGCGCAGCGTGGGGCATTGCCACAGCATATGTGGCAAATTACATTTCGGGAGCGCACATCGAGGTCAACCCGGCTTCGCTTGTTGGGTGCTGAAATAGTCAATTATCTCTTCCTTAATTTAAAGCAGTACGTCTTGAGTGCATAGCCCCGGTCGGAAACCGAACATTGTGTGCGGCAATAAGGCTTGCTCTTCGAGGTACGGCTGAAGCCTAGCCAGGACGACGTTTTCGAATCACTTTCCTATGCATGATGTGAGCGAGATGGGTCTCAGTTGGTTTAGAGAGGGTTGCTTGCCTGGTTTTGGCATCATTGTAATATAGGCGTGCCGTCATTCTTGTGGCAGCGTGCACTCTAGCCCATGACATTGAAAATAATCCGTAAGTTTTTACCGATCGTTCGTCGAGGTTTCTTAAAAGCTGGTACTGTATTCCGTCTGCTCCCTTGGCGGTGTTGCGTACTATTCGATGCAGTGCCGCTCTAACTTCATGTTGTGGGATGTCTTTGTCTAATTCCGAAGGCTCCGCATGGGAATAATCTATATAAGCTCGTTTGAAGTATAGGGTTTGACGAAAACTCGTCTGGCGAGGAAAGAACATGGCCTATAGTAGACTACACTCACCCTCCGTTGCATCGTCTCTTGGCTATCTTCATGGTGTGCTCCGACCCCTCGTTGGACGAACGTCGACGTACGTAAAGGACTCCGCTGATTTTGTCGACAAGGTCAGAAAGGTGACCTTAGACAGCGAAGACGTCATGGTCTCCATTGACATTAAGTCTATGTTCACACGCATACCTGTGGATTATGCTGTGGACTCCTGCCGAACAGCATTGCAAAACGACTCATCTATGCCTTCGCGCACCCCATTCGAAGTCGACTCACGTGTTCCGCCTCTTGGAATTTTGCTTACGCAACGCATAATTTTCATTTAATGGATCATTTTACAGGCAGGTGTTTGGAATGGCAATGAGAGCGTCGGTGTCAGTGTCTTGTACCAACATTGCCTTGGAAGCCCTCGAAGATAAAGCCCTCACGACGTTCCAGCCCGCTCGAAAATTGTTCCTGCGGTATGTAGACGATTGTTTTTCCATTATCCGCCGCGAAGACGTCGCACCTTCTCTGCAGCACCTGAACTCTTTCCAAGGCACAATAGAGCGTTGAAGAAGAAGTTAATGGTCGCCTGATTTTCCATGACGTTGAAGTCATGCGTACTGCACCTGGCCTTTCAACAAGCGTTTATCGAAGCCTACCCACACAGGGAAATAGCTTCACTTTGATTCAGCCCATCCCGTTGGATACTATCGATCTGTTGCCTCTACACTGTTCACCCGTGCATTCCGATTGTGCTCGACTACTGACGCATGCAGAGCTGAGTTGAAGAGAGTGACGCAGGATTTGGTCAGCAATGGCTACCACGTCCAGTTTATAAAGACAAGAAAAGCGTGCCGCTGAACCCCCTATCAGGCCGATGAGAACAAGGAAACGGGCGTCTCTCCCATATGCACGAGGCGTGAGCGAGTCAATGTCAAGAATTTCAAAGATTATGATGTACAATCTGCCACGTCCCTTCAAGCAAGCTAAAACAACAACTCGTCCGAGTCAAAGACCGCCTCGAAAAAGAAAATATCCCGGCGTCATCTACAAAATTCCTTGCCAGGACTGCCAGGCGTGTACGTAGGCCGAGACGGGAAATTTTGAAAGAGGCTACAGCAGCACCGCAATGATGTAGCCAAAAGACACACGGTTTCCAGCGCCCTAGCAGAAGCTCATGAGAAGACTGGTCCCAGTATGAACTGGCATTCGGCTTCCATCTCGAAAGAGAGAAGAAATTATCATCCCGATCCTTCCTGAATCATTTTGCATACAATCTATGACTTAGTGTACATTTACAATAATCCAGACACGGGGACCCTCCCTCAGTTGTACGCAGGGGCAGCTTGCGCGCGCCTTAGGGGGCTCGTCTTGGAAGACGCAGGCCACGTTCCGGGATATACCTAAGGTAAGACGCGGATGGCGTGACCAGGCCTGGCTGCTGCCTGCTCGTTGCCGCCTGTTGAGCAGCTTCGTCCGGGGCGAGGCCTCAGGCTTTGTGACCCGACAAGCCTTTGCGTTGAGACCGCCTCTTGCTCGAGGTGGCCCGTGGAGTTGTGGCGGTGGAAGCCACCCGTGACACCCATTCGAGCTCTGGCCACGGTAATACAGCCGTGGGGTCGCCTGCCTCATCGATGACCAGTTCTGTCATCCTGCCTTGGCTCGCCTCCCACGAGGGCCATCTCCAACGGAATTGTCGCGACTGCTCGAGACAACCGCCTCGCCGACCGTTGACCATCAGGACTTTGTGTGTTGAACGCTGCGCGTCTTAGTGTAGTAGTGTGAACCTTTGCTCTGTAGTCAATGTTTAAGTGCTTGTCTTGGTCTCAGTCCTATCATGTTTAGATAAATGTTCGTTGTAATCCATTCGTGCGCCTCTGACGTTCATTACCGCCTGACTGCACCACAGACATACGTGCCGAACTATTTCCTTCAGACCCAGGTGCCCCTGTCTCAAGATTATTCACTGTGTAGCTGCTCGTAGGCTTTGGGTTTGATTGGAGTCGATGATATTTCTAAGCAGTACCCACCCGTCTTTGGCGGCTGCCCAAAGGTACCTGCATTTGATTGCATAGGTTCTTCCAATTTTTTTCGCGTTAGTTCGGTAGCGTCACTTTCCGCCTGGGCTGTTAAGGCGGATATCCGTTGCCTGAGCTTGCGAGTTGTGTTTTTGCTCTTTCCACCTTTTTTTACAGGCAATGGCGAGCCTCCCAAACGTGTAATAGGTGCCTGTTAACATCGGGATGTTCGGGTGAGTTGTCGATGATTTTCGTAGTCGCACGGAATTGTCTGAATTTCTCGGATCCATTCCTGCTGAGTTTCTGGTTTAAAGCCGCCTTCGTAGGTTTCGTTGATGCTATCTTGCTTAGCGCCGCTGTCGAACTTGTCGTAATCCACCATTCGTATTTTACGTTCTTTGATTTTTGTTCGCGGTGTTATTATATGCGTTCCTGTTATATGGTGGTCCCTATCGAGGGTCTCATCGAGGTTGTGCCATCCCTGGTACCTGATATCTTTGATCAGCGTAAGGTCCGGGCAGTGTCTCGACTGACCTGTTGCTTATTCTCGTTGGGTGGGCTGCGTCTGTCATAATGGTTAAGCCTAGTTGTGCTACCCGTCGACCCTTTGGATTAGTTGTCTCGTTAACCCCACGTTGGGTGTGCTGCATTGAAGTCCCCTACGATAAGTAACCGTTGCTTTTCTTCCTTTCGTGCGTGTTTGAAGAGCCCGTCCAAACAGTTTTCCCGCCCTTTAGGGGCGCTATAGATGTTAGGACGAAGAAGCTGGGCTCTTTCCGGTCTACAGGAATTGATTTCGATGAGTACGTGCGGTGTGTGTTCGGAGGCGTGGTCGATTGCGGTTAACCTCTTTGACACTAATGTAGCTGTTTAACCGGACCATTGTGGTGTTGTTTGTATGGAAAAGTATTGTATCCAGTCTGTTTAGGTTCATTGTATGTTTCTTGTAGTGCGTATATTTCTGATGTGTGTGTCTGTGCGTGTATGAACTGCGTTAGTTTTCCTAGTTTCCTGCGGAAACTGCGGCAGCTCCATCGCCAAATTTTGGTGGGTTGTGCTTGCGCTAGATTTTGCTGTCTAGCCATGATTTAATGTAAACAGGCCTGAGATGAAGAGCGTGTGTATGTATGTGTCCGGATATCTTTTCTTGCCTCGAGCGGACTAACACGGGTGTGGTTGGGGTGGCGTTGTGGGCGACCATTTGAGTAACTTCGTCGCGAATTTGTGTCCAAATTCTTGGGTTAGCTTACTGAACATGTGTTGCAATGTGGTTTTGATTTATTCTTTCAGTTCCTGCCTATCTTGCGTGAAACTCTCCTTGAGTTCCTGTCTTTTCCCGTGGCATTTCGTTGCTCAGACACTCTCTATCTTGTTGAAACTCGTGATTTTAACTGGGGTAATTCCTGTCAAAGAGTTATTGCCATTTCGTTTACTAATGTTCGCATCTCTTGCCTAAGCGTTCCGGGCTATGTCATTAATCATTCCTGCACTTGGGACGTTGCCAGCGAAGCTACTTGTGAGAGGTACCTGCCCTGTATGACTACTGCGTGTGCATGTTGTAAAGGGTGGAAAATTGGTGGCAGAGGGAGAAGGTAAGGGGGAAGAGTTTGAAAGCCGCTCGTCCCAGCTCACCTCGGGTGGATTCGTTCCAGGGCCCTTCGTGAGGCCTTTCCTCTTGCTCTTCTCAACATGTTGACGGTTGACCATGATTCCTGCCGTTTGGTGCGTTTGCAGCTGCTTCATGCCAGTTCATGTCGGGGTGTCCTGGCGCGCGGTAGGCTTTGTGATCTGGATATGGACGTGTCCCTCAATTGATCTCGTTTCTTTGAGTCCGTTGATCTTTGGTGTGATCTGCCTCTGTCTACGTTTGTCTCCGTGGAAGCTGGCGGCGATTTTTACCTGGGAGTTTGTAGGTTGGTTAGTGCTGTCCCAGGGTTGTTGGTGGTGTGAATGTTGTTGGGGTCACTGGTGTAGCCGGCGTTACGTAAGAAGTGTGATTTGTTGAAGGGTTTGCGTTGCCTGGCTAGACAGCTTGGGTCCGTAACTGAGTGATCACCTCCACACTGCACACAATTCGGTTGGCATTGGTGGTCCTCCGGTGGGTTTTTCGTGTCCGCAGTTCTTCCACCGGGCACTCTCCGGCGTGGGACAGATGTCCGCCCTGTGCCCGGTTTTCAGGCATATGCTGCATACCTGAGATAGCGGTCGGTAGGGTGGAGATAGAAGTTCGCCTACATAATAAAAAAAATTATTCTGGGAACTTCCAGCCCGCCGAAGGTGATGGGAGCAGCCGTCGGCTTTCCGAGCATGCGTGCAAAGAGAATCGGTGCTTGCGGGGAGCGTAGATTATATCCATTAGTTCGTCCGGATGAGTTTCACTGTCGATCCCAGTGGCAACTCCCTTAGAGGAAATGTCGGGCCGGCCACGTATGCGCATACTTGGTACTCCTTCCCACCAAGTTGGAGGGCAGTGATCCGTCTGATGCTTCCGCCCGCTCCTCCTTTGGCGTACTCGCCACTGCCAGGTTCTGTTCGTTGCGGATTCTCAGTGTGAGCGCGTCAGATTCGGTTGCAGTAATGTGGGAAGCTTGACTCACCGCTCGGGCGACGTGATGAGATTGCCATTTGCTGAAGTCGAGGCCGTCTCGTGGACGGAAGGCGATCTTGTAGTCTGACGGTGGAATTGGTGGTAGCCGTGGTTTTAATTCGTGTGCCTGGTTGGGCGTAGCGGTCTGGTTTGAATTCTCCAGTCGTAGTTGTCGAATGTGGCGTAGCGTCGGCGTTTACGGGCAACCGTAAACCAGCCTCCCTCATTGTCATCAAAATCGTTGCTTTCACCTGCTGATTGCGACATTGATTTCCGTGTTTCGGAGGTTTGGGTGTTTTCAGGGTCTACGCCGACCAAGGCGATTGTGATAGGGTTCAGTTTGGCCTTGCCCAGGATTATCTTCTAACAGATATCTCTCGGCTACAGCGGGTGGCCAGCCGCCAATGGCTGTGATCACTCCCGTTCGGTTAGGCTTCGGCCAGGCAGCCCTCACCTTGAATCTTCAAGAAGGCGATAATTTGCACGTAAAATCGACGCACTGGATGCTTTCCGAGTATCGGTGTGATCACAGGGTGATCACAGGTTGTCATCACAGGTAGTTTACAGGGTATGCGCCATTGCGCTTGGACCCTTTCTGCACTACCGCCAGGATGGCCCGACATTTTTGTGGACTAGCGGACTAACGGCCGGCTTAAACAGCTCTTGCTGCTAAAAGAATAACAGCAAAGGGGCAGAGAAATGAGGTCATAATGAAACACAGAGCGCTATAGGGATACATTAGGCATGAGGTGCTCCGGCGTATGTGGAAAGGTGTAATAGTTCCAGGACTTGCACTCGGAAAATGCAGTTGTTTGCTTGAAGTCAGAGGTACAATCAGGACTCGATGGCAGCCAAAAGTCTGCGGGACGCAGTCGCATTGGGCGCTCACGGGAAGACTACAAAAGAAGCTGTGCAGGGTGATATGGACTGGACAAGTTTTGTAGTGAGGGAAGCTCAGAGGAATCTTGATTTTGAAGAATGACTGAGGTATATGAAAGAAAGTAAATTGGTTGCGAGAGTGTTCAGATATTTGTACAGGAAAAACATTGACTCACCGTGGAGGAAAGCAACTAGGAAGGTTACCAGCAAGTATGCGACCGGTATAGTGAGCAGCATGGGAACTTGGGTGGCGGCAATGGAAAGACGCCTGCTATAATTAACTACCTCAAAAGAAAAAAAAAACGAAACAAGGAAAGAAACAACTTATAACTGAAAGTGAAGTTTACTTTTCTAAGCGAGATCAGGACGCCAGCAAGGCACACCAAGGTAGAATAAGCATGTGCTTGCTGCGGTAAAGCTAGGGAAACGACGGAACATGTTTTATTAGAACCTGAAGATATCTGCCCAGCTGTCGGTTTAGGCTGCTCTGGCCGCCTTGAAGGCCTTGATTTCAGGAATAGCAGGGGAAAAGCAAACACGCCCCCAATATAGTAAAAAGCGATTGGAAGTTTAGTGGCAGAAAGGTAGGGAGACCACAAACACGGGAGGCGTACAAAATCAAAGTTTCCAATAGTGGTTCAGAAAGTTTTGATGCTGGGGATTCTTAGTCTGTGAATATGGACACTTGGCAAAAAATAAACAAGAGCTTGGTGGCGCAACCCACCGTCCCGTTTTAAAGGGAACGCTCATATTATCTATCCACCAATCCATCCATGGCGCAAGAGAGGACCCAGGCCGCAGTACACAGCTCATACATGACTTGTTTCGGCGGTGGCAGTAGGGCGGGTCGCTACTTTAAAGGAAAAGCTGGGCGAAAGAAGTGGCGACCGCGATGGCGCCGCCATGTTTGATTTTCGTAACCCTACAAGAATACTCAAAATATGATGGAAAAAGAAGCGTTTACACGTAGAACGCACGTATGGTCTATCTCTAAAGATAATTCCGTATGCTTTTGAGAAAGATCCAAGGGATATATATAAAATATAGACGTAAAATTTACGGTGCACGAAAGAATTTGTTTGCAGGCGCCTGAACTAGATGGTGGCGACATACTGAGAGAGGCTCGGGATCGCGTTGATTGTGCGTCTCGTCTTAATCGCATCTCGTCGCCTGCGCCTGCGCGCATGCACAGAGTAGCAGCATGGCTACGCCCTTGCTGTTGCCGATTTCAACGCGTGGGCGCTATGGGGAGCTCTTCCTGTAGAGTTGGTTATATTACCTCTATGGTGGCTACATTGCTTGAATGCTAATCGCATTGACGTTGACGGCTATCGTGAGGTGGGTTCCGTGGGAATGTTTTTCAGGTATGCGAACTCCGAGAAAAGTTCTCGAGGAGCAGTTGAGGATTACTCACCTTGGAGTGGGCTTGACGAGAACCACGTCGCTGATGGCGTCAGAATCCCGGTCTCTGTCCTGGGCTATATCACGGAGCTGGGAAAAATTGACATCCACGTTGATGTAACCAAGGCGAGTCACAAGAAGGCCGCCAAGTGCTGCTAACGCACACAGGCCGAGTAGGAGGTGCGTAAGGCGGATACCAGCCATGACACTTGTTGTTCCGTTCTGCACAAATACAAGCCATCATAGATGATGGACTTCATTAGTGACAGAGTGTTAAAGTGTAACCGCCGAAACTGCTAATCTGCACCTAATTACAAAGCAAGCAGAATCACATTATAAAAAAGAAGACTAACATTGTATTTTGCATGTTTGCGTTTCTGCGTTCGCTAGCGCATTTGTGATTGCTTCGTTTTTATTAGCTAGAATTATATTCATATCAGACATATTGCTGATATATATATATATTATCTATATATATATAAATAGCTCTTTGCTGATATATATATATAATATATATAGCTCTTTGCTGATATATATTATATAATATATATATATATATATCAGCAAGAGCTATATTGCTATAGCTCTTTTCTCCTGTAAAAACCCCAGGGGTTGACAGTATGTTGAAATAAATAAATAACTAAAGCTGCGCTCACACAATATCTGCAATTGCTACACCATGAGTACGCTTTCTCTCGCCAAGAACTGCTCTTTGCACAATAGAAATTGCATCGGCCCCAGTAGCTCATTCCGAATCTCAGATTTCACGAAAACTGAGCGAGTATTCTGGGCTATTACCCCATTAAATTCACAAATTCGTGATAAATTGTTTCGCGCAAGCTTGAAACTTACCCATAAAATTTGCTGAAAGAAGTTAGGACAGACCACTTAGTGCTGAAAATTCCATTGGTTCAACCTCACGTATGTGTGCTTCGGTAAGCGCTCCATCATAGAGAAAAAAAAACGCGATTAGAAAAACTTCAAGGCTGTTTTTGACAGACAACAGTGCCTAACCGCGCTGCCTACGGGTAAACCACTTTACTCTGGTAAATGCGTTTACCCAAGCACCGATGGTCGGACCTGTTCGTTCTTCATCACTAGCTTGCAGTGCACTAAAACAGGGAACACACACGGCGTGAGTGGCAAGTGAACACTTAACTTGATGGCCAGCTTTTAGATGACAGTGACAAGCGGTTTCTTGTCACCTATTACCATTTTGCAATATGCTATTCGAATTAATTATCAAAAAGACACACGGAATAGCTATTGAAATGCTTGTTCTGGAATTGCTCATTTTCAAATGATTCTAATACTTACTTTCTTAGCCTTATCGGATGCTTGTGACCAATGTACGTTCTGCAAATGTATGGAGCAATCGCACTCGTATGGTTCAAAGGTTGGAGTCAGCTTAGTGTTTTGTTTAGTGGTCACTTTGACTTTCAGCTTGCTCGTCATGACAAAATTCTGCAAGTTGCTTTTTATGCCTGTAACGTGCTTATAACTTGTCCCGACGTTGGCTTTATCTGGTGTTCGTTGACTGTAGATTGTGAACTTATATTTTACTGCGGAGGGGGTCTCTGTTTTTCGCGAGTGCTTCACTCGTCTGATTTTTTACCTAGAGGACCACTCGTCGGACACAAACATATTATTTCAAATTGAAGCTTACTTTTTTTGGCAGACTGCGTTTTTATGATCGAATGAGACTCGGGGAAATGTTGCTCTTATTTCTTCTACACTCTAAAAAAGAGAGGAAAGAAAGATTGTCAACGTCTGTTTTCACAATTCGGCATCAAATCTTGCTAAGCCTCTAATACCATCAACAAGCAGGTTGACCTCCTGTGCCAAAACCATATCTGATTATCAGTGGTGGACAAGTGGGTGGCACCTGGGGTTCTTTTGACCACCTGGGGTCTGGCTTCCGGTTAGGAGCTTGTTGTTTGCCGTGGCTGGTTCAATAAATAAAAGAGAAAAGCGCACGGTCTTTGTGCCATCAATCCAATTAAGAAGAAAGGCGATGCTGAATGAGTCGGGAAATCTTCATGGTACTCTGAGTGTCCTAGCACAACGTGTTGTGAATTGATCCATTAATCGAGTGTTGTGCGTTGCAACTATAGTGGCATACACAGCGTTGGTGAATGTGACGTCGTTAGTGGCACTCATAGTAGGGTCTCTTAACGGTTCCTCGCACAATTAGCAGGATTTGAACGTGGAGACTGCTCGCTGGCATTGTTACTGAAATTTGGAAAAGTAGTCCTTTGCTGGTAGTGCGGTTATCGAAGTGTCGTGAGGCTCCCTCGTGCTAGTTTTCAAGCCCAGGTCATGGTTACGGCGCTAGAAAACGTGATGATCGGAGGCCTTCAGTGTGTACTTTTGTGGTGATACAGCAACTTCGTTACCACTGATTTCTTCGAGGATTCCCCATGCCAAAGTCAGACTCAGTGGTTACGATGCAGTGGCAGGAGCTGTTATAACAGCTACTGCCTCTGGTCAACGGCACGTTGACCATTTGGTGGTGTTCCACCTGCTTCGTATCTTGCAGCATCCTCTGAAGATTTTCGTGCAGATAACACTGTAGGACAATCGTCGCGTAAAGCTTGATAAGCGTGCGATCTTTTTTGCGCGAGATCATGCGGATATGTGTCAAGTGGAGTCATGAAACACATCTTGTTGGCACTATTGCATATTCCGCAGTCTGCCACCATATCAGCGAAAAAATAAGTAGTGTATAGCTCTTTTCTTAATAAGTAAAAGGGTATGTCAGAGTGATGCACCTTGGGGATCATATAGGGCCGTCCTTTCTAAATGCAGGTGGCTACTCGTCAAAACATGTCGTCAGCTACTGTACTGCCTCGCAGTTTGTAAGTACAGCGCTCGTCCTTTCTACATAAGGAACCGTTCGAGCCTCAAATAGCAAGGCACTGCTCTTTGTGTTATCGTACAGATTTCCCTTGTAATTTCTTTCATCTCATTCTTGTAAATCTCCGTGGTCCTTTTGTTTCCTTTGTTTACATCCAATTCACTGTCTCTTTTCGCTCACTTTATTTCTGATGACTCCTT